>NC_057813.1:346011766-346017340 GCF_018294505.1 Triticum aestivum
CAGGGCATTTCCCCCGATCTGGATCGGGCGAAACAGAGGGAGTAGAGGGGATCGTGCGGGAGGGGCGAGTGGGGAAGTGGGGGGGGTCGGTCTAGGGTTTCCGTCGGTGGGGGGTTATGGAGGGGTTAGGTGGGCCGGCCCGGTTGGGTGGCCAGCTGGGCTGAGGCCCAGCGCGGGGGTGTGGGGTCTTTCTTTTTATTTGTATTTTTATTTCTTTCCTTTTCTTTCTATTATTTCTTTTCTGTTTTAATTTCTTTTAAAGTATTTAGGCATTTTGTAAAAGCGTGGTTTCTTCACCATAAATACCTAAGCATTAATTGGCACACTCCGAACATTTTAGTTTTAATGTTTGAAAACTTTTATTGTTTGCCTCGGTTTTAAATTCGAAATTTCGAACTAGGTTCCGAACTAACGCGAGTTTATCCACAGTAACCGAGGTGACGTGGCATCATTAGCGGGGATTAATGTAGCTTAATTACCCGGGCGTCACACGGAGTGCTTGATGACTTCAACCCACGGGCATGCATCCACCAGCCGCTGCACCAGGCAGAAATAGCTCCCAGGCATAGCCTCCTTAGGCCACAGTCGAACTATGAGGCCCTTCATGGCCTGTTCAGCCGCCTTGTGGAGCTTGACCAGCTGCTTCAGCTGGTCACTAAGGGGCACCGGATGTCCGGCCTCAACATACTGAGACCAGAAGACCTTCTCCGTTGAGCTCCCCTCCTCGGCCCGGTAGAATGCGGCAGCATCGGACACGCTGCGGGGAAGATCTGCAAACTCTCCTGGAGAGCTCCGAATTCGGGTAAGTGACAGGTAATTAACACTCACATGCTTACTTTGCATGAAAAATGAATTACCCGCTGCTATTTTCTTCACCGCCTCTATCTCCTGGAGGGCCTTGTAAGCTTCGGCCTTAGCGGCTTTGGAACTCTCAAGAGCCGTTGCAAGCTCAGACTCTCGAGTCTTCGAGTCACGCTCCAGGCTCTCGTGTTTCTTCACGAGATCCTGGAGCTCTTGCTGTACCTCCGCCACCCGCGCCTCCTGTTTCCCTCGCTCGGTGCGCTCCGCAGCTGCATTGCGTTCGGCCGCGGCCACCGCCTCCTTCAGGGTCGCCACCTCATTGGTGGCCCCTGCAATACCCCAGTTATCCTTGTCATTTTTCTTGCAACCAAATCCTTATCTGTAAGGTACAATTTTCATAAGTTATTATTCACCTTTTTCCTCGAGCTGCTTCTTGGCATGGCCGAGCTCGTTCTCGGACCGCTCGAGGTTTTCCTTCAAAGTTTTGACCTCCGCAGTCAGTGCGGCAGAGGTCAGCAGCACAGCCTGCAATCCCATATTGACATATTTTCATGACTCCTGCGTTTATCTTTCTAAAGATCCTCAGTCCGGCTTTTTTTCCGAACACCGAACCGAGCATCAGGGGCTACTATCTATGCGGTACCATTTTACATATATTGAAATTCTTACCTCAAAGCCTGTTAGAAGGCTGCTGCAGGCTTCGGTCAGCCCGCTCTTGGCGAGCTGAACCTTCTGAATCACCGCACTCATAACAGTGCGGTGTTCCTCTTTGATGGAGGTGCCGTTGAGCGCCTCTAGCAAATTATCCAGCACCTCCTGTTGGAGGGAGGCAGCCGGCGTCGCGGTCTTGCCCTTCTTACGAAGGGGTCGCCCGCCGGACTCCGGAGCCACTATGGGTTCCGGGGCTGAGTCCGGTGCAAAGTCCGGGAGGTTGTCCTACGACACCTCTGGGGCCCTCTCCTCCTGGTAGATCCCTTCCTGGGATCCCACCTCGGCATCGTCCGCATCACGGGGGGTGGAGGCAGTCGGAAGAGAATCCATATCCGACGCCCCTAAGGACCCGCTCGACGAAGTGGGGAGATCATCCTTAGGCGGACTGCAGGTTTGTATGCGGCATTAGAAAGACATAATGTGGCGGAAAACGAAAACCTTGAAGTTATTCGGGAGTCCGGATACTTACGATTTCGCCAAAGGCTTGGCCCTTGGAGGCCAGTCCTTGTCGTCGTCACTGGCGTTGGCGGAACAGTCCGGGGGAAGAGTTTTTCCCCTCTTGGACCCTTCGGCCTCCCTTGTTGGGGAGGCCTTCCTTTTCTTCCCTCCCCTCGCTGGGGGAGAGGCTTTCTTCTTCTCCTCCTCGCCTTGGTGGGAGGAGTCGGCCTCGGATTCATCATCCGATAGCACCTGAAAAAGGGAACTCTTCCGAGTCCCCATGGCCTTCTTCTTGGCCTTCTTCTTCGGCACCACGTGGGGTGCCGGAGCCAGCAGCCCCGTTAGGCGGGCGTCAGCTGGGTCCTCTGGCAATGGGGCCGAACAGATAGCCTGTGCGGCCTTCTTCAGCCAGTCCTGTCAAAGGAAAGGGAGTTTAGATCCCGCATAGAGTCAAACTATGAATAACAAGCGTCCCGTAAAGGACAATATCACTTACCTCGTCAGCTGGACGCTGTGAGCTGAATCCGTGATCTTCGGTAGCGGATGCGGGAGCCTCGGCGCCCTTGAACAGCACCTTCCAGACCTCTTCATACGTAGTGTCGAAGAGCCCATTCAAAGTCTGGTGCTACGCCGGATCGAACTCCCACATATTAAAGCCCCGTCGTTGGCACGGGAGAATCTGGCGGATGAGCATGACCTGGACTACGTTGACAAGCTTGAGCTTCTTGTCCACCAGCTTTTGGACGCAGGCTTGGAGTCTGGTCAGCTCCTCCGAATCGCCCCAAATCCGGCCGCTCTCTTTCCAGGTGGTGAGCCGTGTGGGGATGCCGGATCTGAATACGGGGGCCGCTGCCCATTCGGGATCACGCGGCTCGGTGATGTAGAACCACCCCGATTGCCACCCCTTGATGGTTTCCACAAAGGTGCCATCCAGCCACGTAACGTGGGACATCCTGCCCACCATGGTGCCTCCGCACTTGTGACGCCCCCGATTCAATCGTACACTAATCATGCACGCAAATGTGTACGATCAAGATCAAGGACTCACGGGAAGATATCACAACACAACTCTAAAACATAAATAAGTCATACAAGCATCATAATACAAGCCAGGGGCCTCGAGGGCTCGAATACAAGTGCTCGGTCATAGACGAGTCAGCGGAAGCAACAATATCTGAGTACAGACATAAGTTAAACAAGTTGCCATAAGATGGCTAGCACAAACTAGGATACAGATCGAAAGAGGCGCAGGCCTCCTGCCTGGGATCCTCCTAAACTACTCCAGGTCGTCGTCAGCGGGCTGCACGCAGTAGTAGGCACCTCCGGGGTAGTAGTCGTCTGGCTCCAGGGCTCCAGCATCTGGTTGCGACAACCAGGTAGAAGGGAAAGGGGGAAAAGAGGGAGAAAAGCAACCGTGAGTACTCATCCAAAGTACTCGCAAGCAAGGAGCTACACTACATATGCATGGGTATATGTGTAAAGGGGTCATATCGGTGGACTGAACTGCAGAATGCCAGAATAAAAGGGGGATAGCTAATCCTGTCGAAGACTACGCTTCTGGCAGCCTCCGTCTTGCAGCATGTAGAAGAGAGTAGACTGAAGTCCTCCAAACAGCATCTCCAAGTAGCATCTCCAAGTAGCATCTCCAGTAACATCGCATAGCATAATCCTACCCGGCGATCCCCTCCTCATATCCCTGAGGTAGAGCGACCACCGGTTGTATCTGACACTTGGAAGGGTGTGTTTTATTAAGTATCCGGTTCTAGTTGTCATAAGGTCAAGGTACAACTCCAAGTCGTCCTGTTACCGAAGATCACGGCTATTCGAATAGATTAACTTCCCTGCAGGGGTGCACCACATAACCCAACACGCTTGATCCCATTTGGCCGGACACACTTTCCTGGGTCATGCCCGGCCGCGGAAGATCAACACGTCGCAGCCCCACCTAGGCACAACAGAGAGGCCAACACGCCGGTCTAAACCTAAGCGCACAGGGGTCTGGGCCCATCGCCCATAGCACACCTGCACGTTGCATACGCGGCCGAAAGCAGACCTAGCCTAGTGGCGTTCCAGTCCAATTCGGCGCGCGCCGCTCCGTCGCTGACGTCTGAAGTGCTTCGGCTGATACCACGACGTCGGGATACCCATAACTACTCCCACGTAGATGGTTAGTGCGTATAGGCTCGTAGCCAGACTCAGATCAAATACCAAGATCTCGTTAAGCGTGTTAAGTATCCACGAACGCCGAACAGGGCCAGGCCCACCTGTCTCCTAGGTGGTCTCAACCTGCCCTGTCGCTCCGCCACAAATTAACAGTCGAGGGCCGTCGGGAACCCAGGCCCACCTCTACCGGGATGGAGCCACCTGTCCTTTCAGCCCCCTCGTCAGAATCACTTGCGGGTACTCAATGAGCTGACCCGACTTTAGTCTCCATCTGTATAGTATGTATGTATGTATAGTATATACCCGTGATCACCTCCCAAGTGATCACGGCCCGATAGTATAGCAAGGCAGACTGACAAAAATGTAGGGCCAATGATGATAAACTAGCATCCTATACTAAGCATTTAGGATTGCAGGTAAGGTATCAACAGATGTAGCGACAATGTCAGGCTATGCATCAGAATAGGATTAACTAAAGTAGTAACATGCTACACTACTCTAATGCAAGCAGTATAGAGGAGAATAGGCGATATCTGGTGATCAAGGGGGGGGCTTGCCTGGTTGCTCTGGCAAGAGAGAGGGGTCGTCAACTCCGTAGTCGAACTGGTCAGCAGCAGCGTCGGTCTCGTAGTCTACCGGAGAGAAGAGGGGGAAGAAATAATGAATACAGAGCAAACAAAGCACCACAAAATATATCAAGGCAATACGCGGTGTTCGGTGTGCCCTAACGCGGTAGTAGGTGATACCGGTGAAGGGGGAAAACCCCCGGGAAAGTATTCCCGGTGTTTCGTGTTTTCGGACAGATGAACCGGAGGGGAAAGTTGCGAGTTCGATTGGTTAGGGGTGTGTGGCGGACGAACGGACTGCGTATCCGGAATCGTCTCGTCGTTCTGAGCAACTTTCATGTTGAAAATATTTTAATCCGAGTTATGGATTAAAAGATATGATTTTCTAAAGATTTTATTAATTTTTGAAATTTAATTAATTATTTAATTTAATTCGAAAATGGATTTATGACATCAGCATGATGTCATGCTGACGTCAGCAGTCAACAGAGTTGACTTGGTCAACCTGACCAGTGGGTCCCACTGGTCAGTGACACATTTTAATTAACATATTATTTAAACTAATCATAATTAATTACGGGGTGGGCCCCACTGTCATACTAATTAATTAAAAGTAGTTAATTAGGTTAATTAATCATTAAGTTAGTTAACCTTAATTAGTTAATTTAATCAGAATTACTTAAGTTAATTAGTTAGTTAATTAATTGATTAATTAATTGTTTTCATTATTTATTTATTTATTATTATTATTAATTCCTTTTTTTTTAAAACGTTCTGGGGGCTGGGCCCCGGCTGTCATTGGACCAGGGGCCTATCGGTTCGGGTGTGCGGGGTTCGGGTTCGGGCGCAACGGGTGTGCCCCGTTCGGGTGCACGCCCAGGGGCACGCGGGCGTG
>NC_057813.1:346018139-346025467 GCF_018294505.1 Triticum aestivum
GGGGGGGGGAGGAGGCCTTTTCTCTTTCTTTCCTTTTTTTTGTTAGTTTTGTTTTCTGTTTTTTTATACTTTGTTTTCTTTTAGTTTCCTATTATTTTAGTTTTAGTAAATTACCAAAGTGGCACCTAAATAGGATTTTACAAATTATGCCACTGCCACAATAGTTTAATACTTATAACAATTTAGTTTTGAAAATGTTTATTATTTTTAAAGCATTAAAATAATTGTTTTTGCTACTCTTTTATTCATTTAACAGTATTTAAACATTTTATAAAAGTGTGGTTTCTCCACCATAATTATCTATGCAATATTTGGTTCACTCCGAACATTTTAGTTTTAATATTTGAAAACTTTTATTGTTTGCCTATTTTTGAATTTGAATTTGAATCGGTTTCGAACTAACTCGAGATTAGCAACTATAAACGAGGTGACGTGGCACCATTAGCAGAGGATCACTGTAGCTTAATTCCCCGGGCGTCACAATTCTCCTTCACTACAAGAAATCTCGTCCCGAGATTTAAGAGGGGAGTAAGGGGGAAAGGTCTGATTACGAAATCCTAACGAATCTTCTCAGTCTTGGTTGTTCTTCTTGAAGAGGTCGATCCATTACCTTGACATCATCATTTCTCTGCTACAGGTCATCATGGTGATGCCGCCCTTTTCTCGGGAACTCCAACGTACTTACGAATAGGTAAGGGGGTATTCCGGCAGAACGAACCTATGCAAGGTTGACTATCTGGTAGCTAACATAGGGGAAGGTGGCGGAAAGTAACTCTCGAACTGGAACTCAAGAAAATATCGAGAGCAAGTAAGAAGGTACCATGAGAAGTTTCAAGCGGGTAGGCAATCATCCGATGCCTGAAACAAAGTGTAAAAGGGGTCCAGAGCAATGGTAATAAGTCTTGTGTCTGATACCAGAATAGATCAACAGGCAAGTGGCCCGTGAATTACATACAAAGCCAAGCACGAGGAATAACTTTGACAACAGTTGTACAGGAGAGTCAGGTTTCGTTCCTGGGACCTGTGGGTTATGGGCCCACCATGTGGGTTAAAAGTAGAAAGGGGGGCTGACATCTTGTACGATCACGATAGCAAGGCATGTCAGAGAGTAGCATGCCAGTTATGTCGGCAACAATGTCGGTACCAAGGGCGAGGGACGAAGAGAACCATTTTCCTGCTCGTTGAACGAGGCGGACCAGTAGGCAAAGTTCTCGTCCATCGGTGGTTACCGGAATGTCATCAACAAAAGTAACAGGGTCTTACTGACAGAATTGTACAACAAGGTGTTTACATAAGCGGAAAATATTACTTCTCAGATCATATAGATCACAAGAAAGGTTAAACCAACAATGGAAGGAAAATATGATCATCAGATTAAACAGAACAATGGAAAGGAAAATGTGTTTAAACACATATTTCAGGGGTATATCCTTCCTAACAACAAGCAGAGCATGATATCCATGACAGGATATAAAGTAGAAAACCATTTAGGTAAGGGGGAAGGAATCTCCTGATATTACCCATACAACGGTGTTAGGATAAGTGATAAATAAAATTTAGCATCGTGCTTCAAATGTTCCTGTTGAAAATCGGAGTACCATTGACATGCTTCGAGATAGCATTGACATGGTCTTCAGGTGAAGATCAGACTTTGGAAACACGAAGGATCCATCAGGAATAACTTGTAGAATAAGTCTTACAATTTCCTCATGGACGAATGGATAACCTTGCTGAAAAGGAATCTATAATGATAGGTCCTCCAGCCGGGGGGGGGGGTGCTAGGCATGACATCATGTTACCGGGTCATCAAAGGATCAAGATCATAACTCTTGGAAAGTTGTCCCAGCCATCATATCTGACCGAGATTCAGATCCGATTGGTGTCATGATACCTCAGACTCAGGATGTCCGAGAAGAAAAGGTGCAACACAAATTGACGAGGTGACATTGTAAGATCCTCGGGGAAATGAACTATGAAGTGATTTCCTGAAACAATAGTTCATCATTAAACCAAGGAGAGAAGGAGGTGGCTGATGGGCTCGGCGATAATCCATCGAGATTTCCGACAAGATGAATTTCCACAATTATGTGAACAAGGAGATAACATTTGTCAGATCAAATGGTATAATGATGTATGCTCGAGGAAACATACTCAATTAAACATTGGTTGAAAGGTGCACCCGAATATGTGTTGGGTTGCACGATCAATGTTAGAGTGGTGACTTGACGAACAAAAGAATTAGAATGAAACTCGACCATTACTACAAAGCAATAGGGTTGCTAGAAGCTTGAATTCACACCTCATAGTTCAAATGTCGGTATTCCGGTTAGAAACAACAGGGGTAACAAGAAAGAATGGTGAGGGTGAGAAGTATCACCATACCAAGAATTCTTAAGAGGTGGAGTAATCCTCAAGACCTTCTTGACATAAAAGATGGTAATACTCCATGGTAAAGAAGAACAAATGCTAGGTAGCAAGGAACTCGAGGTATAACACAGAACACAAACAAGTTTTTGTTGGAGGGAACACAATAAAGAGGTCGATGACAACACAAATCATCGAGGGCAAGGATGGTATTTCACATCATTAATTCAATTGGTATCCTGGAAGAGCATCAGAATGTAGATGGTGATCATGACACATTTGTCGAGAGATTCCACGAAGATGTAATCGATCCGCGATCACGTCAAGTCAAAAGAATGATGAAGCAAGAGGTTATTGGAACCATAGGTATGACACAAACTTGAAATCAAGATTGTTGCTCAAGGCGAACTGATATGACGAGGAAGATCGACGTAAGCTTAGCTCATTGTCATTAGTTGTGCTCCGGGATTTAAGGACCAGGTTGCACAGTTAAAATTTAGCATGGTAATGATATGGCCGATCAAGCTAGGAATGACATGATCGGGTACAAACTCATAAGTAAAGAATATTAGTAAGAGTTGTTGAACCGTAATGCGGACTCGGTTCAGTTATCGGTGTCTTTGAGTGTTTAATAACTCAGAACCCGTGAAAAATTGGAATCAGTGGAAAGGTAGCACTTGATGAAGAACTCATAAGAAGTTATGCAGTTCCATGATAATCTCGAGATACCAGGGGGGTAATACTCGACACAAGATCAAAGTAAAGGTTGGACTGGTGTATTGATCCATAGAAGACAATTGTTTTAACTTGTCCGAGAAATGAGATCAAAGAAGAACAATCATGGTCGGAACCACGATTGCAGAAGGCCAGATCCTAGATATAAGATGAACTTATACCAAAGGAATAATTCATTTAAGAGAAGCTTTAATGATAAGATCTACATCGTGTCCATGGGCATGAACACAAGTTTAAGGTCGACTCCCACTTCTCCAATGCATAACCTTTCATTCACTTCTCACGTTCGATGAAGTTGCAGTGTTGAAATTTTATCTGGTGAAGCACCAGAAGAGTATGACTCGTGAAAACTTTTGGGTTCACACGATTTAGAGAAGGCATATGTTCAACCCATAGGGGCTTCTTAGAAACATATACCACAAGTTTCAAGAGTAAATAACACAAGCCCGAAAGCAGAGCATGGTTGGCCAAGCAGAGGATACAACTTAACAAAGGCATTATGTATCAGGGGAAGAGCTCACAACGTGATTAATATGAAGGACATAAAATCCAACAAAGGAACCGATGGTCCACAACGGAGCTGGTGTGGGTATCGGTACTCTATCAAAGGAAGAAGGAATGCAAGTGCACCGGATTATAGAAACAACTGACTAACTCAATTGTCAAATGCAAAGGAATTATGATTCCCAAATCAAGGGACCAGAAACAATGCTCTGATTAGGGGTGGATAAGTTGAATAGCCTTAGGGTACAATCAAAGACAATTCGATTGGTCGAGAACCAATTCCAGTTAAAAGAATGGAAGCTCAGCCGAAAGGTAATTTATAGGGATCAATGATGATTGCGTGTATTCGCAGAATATTGAGTCAACAGACTCAAAATGATAATGACAAGGAATGTCATTAAGACTACGAGACTTATGGGATTAACCATAATGCAAGCAAGCAAGAATTTCAAGAGCCAAAGGCTCCAGAGGATTTTCGGAAGATCGAATATTATTTTGAAGACTTTTGTGAAACACATGAACAACTGGGGATAAGCGGATACTCGACAAGTGCGAGAATTATCCATAGGGGTATTCAGGTGACAAGGAATTGCAAGACAGTAGGCACAAGATATTCTCGGATCAATAGAGAGAATTTCGGGGTATCTTGTAATAACAAGATCAACTGGGAATAAAAGTAAGAACGTCAAGTGTATGTATTTATCCATAGGGATATTCGATGGTAGGGAATTGCAAAAGCAATGGGCACAAAGTCTCAAAAGGAGTTTCGGCGAGTAACTTCGAAATCTTCTGGTGCAGTCGGTGACCATCTGGACTAAAGGGGCTCTCCGGGAGAAAGTATTTTCGAGAACCTAAAGTTAGTTTTTAGTAAAAATCGTTTAACCCGAATAGAAGAGGGTTCAGAATCCCAGAGTAAGGGTCGAGGAATAAAAGATCCTAATACCTCCCGATGGCGACGTGGGCCCATGGGCCACACAGCCATGTTAGTAAAAGTTTTTCAACGACTAGACTCGACTTCGGCCAAGGAGTGTGGAAGGGGGATTCCTACAGGCAGTTGGCTCTGATACCAACTTGTGACGCCCCCGATTCAATCGTACACTAATCATGCACGCAAATGTGTACGATCAAGATCAAGGACTCACGGGAAGATATCACAACACAACTCTAAAACATAAATAAGTCATACAAGCATCATAATACAAGCCAGGGGCCTCGAGGGCTCGAATACAAGTGCTCGATCATAGACGAGTCAGCGGAAGCAACAATCTCTGAGTACAGACATAAGTTAAACAAGTTGCCATAAGATGGCTAGCACAAACTAGGATACAGATCGAAAGAGGCGCAGGCCTCCTGCCTGGGATCCTCCTAAACTACTCCAGGTCGTCGTCAGCGGGCTGCACGCAGTAGTAGGCACCTCCGGGGTAGTAGTCGTCTGGCTCCAGGGCTCCAGCATCTGGTTGCGACAACCAGGTAGAAGGAAAAGGGGGAAAAGAGGGAGAAAAGCAACCGTGAGTACTCATCCAAAGTACTCGCAAGCAAGGAGCTACACTACATATGCATGGGTATATGTGTAAAGGGGTCATATCGGTGGACTGAACTGCAGAATACCAGAATAAAAGGGGGATAGCTAATCCTGTCGAAGACTACGCTTCTGGCAGCCTCCGTCTTGCAGCATGTAGAAGAGAGTAGACTGAAGTCCTCCAAACAGCATCTCCAAGTAGCATCTCCAAGTAGCATCTCCAGTAACATCGCATAGCATAATCCTACCCGGCGATCCCCTCCTCATATCCCTGAGGTAGAGCGACCACCGGTTGTATCTGGCACTTGGAAGGGTGTGTTTTATTAAGTATCCGGTTCTAGTTGTCATAAGGTCAAGGTACAACTCCAAGTCGTCCTGTTACCGAAGATCACGGCTATTCGAATAGATTAACTTCCCTGCAGGGGTGCAGCACATAACCCAACACGCTTGATCCCATTTGGCCGGACACACTTTCCTGGGTCATGCCCGGCCGCGGAAGATCAACACGTCGCAGCCCCACCTAGGCACAACAGAGAGGCCAGCACGCCGGTCTAAACCTAAGCGCACAGGGGTCTGGGCCCATCGCCCATAGCACACATGCACGTTGCGTACGCGGCCGAAAGCAGACCTAGCCTAGTGGCGTTCCAGTCCAATTCGGCGCGCGCCGCTCCGTCGCTGACGTCTGAAGTGCTTCGGCTGATACCACGACGTCGGGATACCCATAACTACTCCCACGTAGATGGTTAGTGCGTATAGGCTCGTAGCCAGACTCAGATCAAATACCAAGATCTCGTTAAGCGTGTTAAGTATCCGCGAACGCCGAACAGGGCCAGGCCCACCTGTCTCCTAGGTGGTCTCAACCTGCCCTGTCGCTCCGCCACAAAGTAACAGTCGAGGGCCGTCGGGAACCCAGGCCCACCTCTACCGGGATGGAGCCACCTGTCCTTTCAGCACCCTCGTCAGAATCACTTGCGGGTACTCAATGAGCTGACCCGACTTTAGTTTCCATCTGTATAGTATGTATGTATGTATAGTATATACCCGTGATCACCTCCCAAGTGATCACGGCCCGATAGTATAGCAAGGCAGACTGACAAAAATGTAGGGCCAATGATGATAAACTAGCATCCTATACTAAGCATTTAGGATTGCAGGTAAGGTATCAACAGATGTAGCGACAATGTCAGGCTATGCATCAGAATAGGATTAACGAAAGTAGTAACATGCTACACTACTCTAATGCAAGCAGTATAGAGGAGAATAGGCGATATCTGGTGATCAAGGGGGGGGGCTTGCCTGGTTGCTCTGGCAAGAGAGAGGGGTCGTCAACTCCGTAGTCGAACTGGTCAGCAGCAGCGTCGGTCTCGTAGTCTACCGGAGAGAAGAGGGGGAAGAAATAATGAATACAGAGCAAACAAAGCACCACAAAATATATCAAGGCAATACGCGGTGTTCGGTGTGCCCTAACGCGGTAGTAGGTGATACCGGTGAAGGGGGAAAACCCCTGGGAAAGTATTCCCGGTGTTTCGTGTTTTCGGACAGATGAACCGGAGGGGAAAGTTGCGAGTTCGATAGGTTAGGGGTGTGTGGTGGACGAACGGACTGCGTATCCGGAATCGTCTCGTCGTTCTGAGCAACTTTCATGTTGAAAATATTTTAATCCGAGTTACGGATTAAAAGATATGATTTTCTAAAGATTTTATTAATTTTTGAAATTTAATTAATTATTTAATTTAATTCGAAAATGGATTTATGACATCAGCATGATGTCATGCTGACGTCAGCAGTTAACAGAGTTGACTTGGTCAACCTGACCAGTGGGTCCCACTGGTCAGTGACACATTTTAATTAACATATTATTTAAACTAATCATAATTAATTACGGGGTGGGCCCCACTGTCATACTAATTAATTAAAAGTAGTTAATTAGGTTAATTAATCATTAAGTTAGTTAACCTTAATTAGTTAATTTAATCAGAATTACTTAAGTTAATTAGTTAGCTAATTAATTGATTAATTAATTGTTTTCATTATTTATTTATTTATTATTATTATTAATTCCTTTTTTTAAAAAAGTTCTGGGGGCTGGGCCCCGGCTGTCATTGGACCAGGGGCCTATCGGTTCGGGTGTGCGGGGTTCGGGTTCGGGCGCAACGGGTGTGCCCCGTTCGGGTGCACGCCCAGGGGCACGCGGGCGTGGGCACGG
>NC_057813.1:346025842-346026124 GCF_018294505.1 Triticum aestivum
AAACGTTCTGGGGGCTGGGCCCCGGCTGTCATTGGACCAGGGGCCTATCGGTTCGGGTGTGCGTGGTTCGGGTTCGGGCGCAACGGGTGTGCCCCGTTCGGGTGCACGCCCAGGGGCACGCGGGCGTGGGCACGGGTGGCCACGGCGTGGCCATGGCCGGAGCGGGGCGAGGCCGCGGTGGTGCGCGCGGCAGCCGGAGGCGACGCCGGAGTGGGGCCGCGCGAACGGGCGCCGGCAGGGAGCGCTGAGCTCAGCCAGGGGACGAGGCCGCGGCGAGGCGCG
>NC_057813.1:346026748-346030762 GCF_018294505.1 Triticum aestivum
GGGGGGGGGAGGAGGCCTTTTCTCTTTCTTTCCTTTTTTTTGTTAGTTTTGTTTTCTGTTTTTTTATACTTTGTTTTCTTTTAGTTTCCTATTATTTTAGTTTTAGTAAATTACCAAAGTGGCACCTAAATAGGATTTTACAAATTATGCCACTGCCACAATAGTTTAATACTTATAACAATTTAGTTTTGAAAATGTTTATTATTTTTAAAGCATTAAAATAATTGTTTTTGCTACTCTTTTATTCATTTAACAGTATTTAAACATTTTATAAAAGTGTGGTTTCTCCACCATAATTATCTATGCAATATTTGGTTCACTCCGAACATTTTAGTTTTAATATTTGAAAACTTTTATTGTTTGCCTATTTTTGAATTTGAATTTGAATCGGTTTCGAACTAACTCGAGATTAGCAACTATAAACGAGGTGACGTGGCACCATTAGCAGAGGATCACTGTAGCTTAATTCCCCGGGCGTCACAGCACTCCGCTTGGCTGCCCTTCACAACCTTTGGCTTGACACTGAAGGTCTTGAGCCACAAGACGAAGTGGGGCTGGATGCAGAGGAAGGCCTCGCACACGACGATAAACGCCAAGATGTTGAGAATAAAATTCGGGGCCAGATCATGGAAATCTAGGCCGTAGTAGAACATGAGCCCCCGGACAAAGGGATGAAGCGGGAAGCCCAGTCCGCGGAGGAAATGGGGAAGCAATACTACCCTCTCATGGGGCCTGGGGGTGGGGATGAGCTCTCCCTCATCGGGGAGCCGATGCGCGATGTCGCTGGACAAGTATCCGGCGCTGCGCAGCTTCTGGATATGCCCCTCCGTAACGGAGCAGGCCATCCACTTGCCTCTCGCTCCGGACATATTTGGAGAAGGTTGAGGTGAGATGTGCGGGCTTGGGCGCTAGAGCTCGAGTTCGCGGAGATGGATAAGCCAAGGAGGAAAAAGGCGCATGTAAAAGGATTGGATCTTTATCCCCTTATATGGGCGGACGGAAACATGTGTCCCCACCGGCCTGATAAAACTCGCTTATCTCCCAAGCGCCGCAATCAATGGAGCGGTTGGGTTACCCACGTCCGTATTAACGGGAATCCCGAAATAAGGGGAACACGATCTCTGCTTCGACAACACGTGCCAAGGAAACCGCCTCGCTAAACGCGCTGAGATGGAACAATAAAAAAAATTTGAAGGCTTGGTAGTGGTGTGATGTTACGGCACAAAATACGTCAGCAGATTGAACTTGTGTAATATTATTCTCTCTACGGTTGTATGTGGAATTTATTTTGCAGAGCTGGACACTATCCTGGTGTTCACAATCTTCTATAAATTATTCGGAGGAGGAACCCGCCTTGCAATGCCGAAGACAACATGCGCGCCGGACTCGTCGTCATTGAAGCCTGGTTCAGGGGCTACTGAGGGAGTCCCGGACTAGGGGGTGTCCGGATAGCCGAACTATCATCATCGGACGGACTCCAAGACTATGAAGATACAAGATTGAAGACTTCGTCCCGTGTCCGGATGGGACTTTCCTTGGCGTGGAAGGCAAGCTTGGCGATACGGATATGTAGATCTCCTACCTTTGTAACCGACTCTGTGTAACCCTAGCCCTCTCCGGTGTCTATATAAACCGGATGGCCTTAGTCCATAGGACGAACAACAATCATACCATAGGCTAGCTTCTAGGGTTTAGCCTCCTTGATCTCGTGGTAGATCTACTCTTGTAACCCACATCATCAATATTAATCAAGCAGGACGTAGGGTTTTACCTCCATCAAGAGGGCCCGAACCTGGGTAAAAACATTGTGTCCCTCGTCTCCTGTTACCATCTGCCTAGACGCACAGTTCGGGACCCCCTACCCGAGATCCGCCGGTTTTGACACCGACAGGGACCCACCAGGTCCATAGCCTCACGTACGCAAGTGCCTCCTTATATATATATATATATATATAACTATAATTTATTTTGTTTCCTCCTGGTTTCGTGACATCACGGTCCCACACCATGGTTAACCTATGTACTCCCTCCTTTCCGGTTTATAGGGCTTATCTCAAAATTTTAGTTTTTCCATTTTATAAGGCTCAATTTGGTTGTTTGCCATCACATGTTCAGATTCCAAGGTGCATTAAATCATTGCATGCAAGTATTAAGAGAAAATTGACCAATGCATGTACTTTATGCATGCATGCATTGCAATTAATGCATTGATAAACATAATTTTTTGAGGATAACAAGAGCATTAATTAGGTGCTTTTGCAAAACTACAAAAAGTATTCCACCACTCGCCATCTACCTTGATTGGTGAGATTTTTGAACTGAGCATTATAAACCGGAAAGGAGGGATTAGTCAATAAACGAGAGAATTGCATAAGAAGCGGCCGACAGCTGGGACCAAGCAGCTCGAGCAGTATTTGTGTTTTTGAGGTGTGAGCACTGTAGAGTTTTTTGATGTTTACCCCAGATATTATTTTTTCTCCTCTGAACAACAATGTAAACATCGCTGTAGGTATTAACTGGGCGGGTTGTGGCCCGTCTAGCCCAGGCCAAATATCCAGCCCAGATATTAATTTTTTTCAAGCTAAAAATGGCTAGCCTAGCTATACTTTTTTTTGAGGAATACCCAGGCAAGGTCAAGTTGTTATTCTCCGCCCCGCTGGGATGCAAATCTTTCCTAGGAGGGATGCATTAGGCTTAACAAGATAATGGGCCTTAAGAAATAATAAATGGGATGTAATTATAAAAACTGGATAGTAACTATAAAAAAATGCACCAAACAGTGATTACTTTATAAAATATTATTTTTGGAATATTGAAAATTTTAATTTCATTAATTGTTGCGAGTGCAATGTTTTGTTGGATTTTTACGTAATATAAATTTATATTGAAATTGTATTTAATCTGACTAGAAATTTCGGGATAAAAATATTCGGAAATTTTATTGAATTCTGTTTTGAACGGTTGGTTGAAATGGGTTGTACTTTTAACAAACTGTAAATGGGCTATAGTAAATTCCATTAGAATTCAAAAATTGGCTACACATTCTTAAAAATCTCAAATGGGCTATAAGTTCTCTGCCACACACTTCTGGCCTTACTAAGTTGACGTGTCCCCTAAAAAAACAGAGTTGACGCGTACGCAAGGCTTGTCAGCTTATAGTCAACACACGGTTCTAGCAGCAGTGGCCGTTGGATGTCCATCCAACGGATGCCGTGCTTCTTCTTCAATATCGGATATTCTATCTTCACCCGCCCCAAAAATGATTTGTCCCCCTGACATCTGGGGCGCACCGTTTCGGAAGCTGACCTGTGGGCCTACTAAGTTGACGTACCAAGGGCTTTGTCAACTTAGTTAATAATAAACGATTCTAGCTGCAGTGACCGTACGATGTCCATCCAACGACCATCGTGCTTCTTCAACCTCTGGTCTTCTTGCTCAAGCCGCCCAAAGCAGCGCCGGTCGTGCCGCCTGTTCCTGCCTCCCGTGGCCGGCTGTGCTGCCGCGGAGGCCTCACCGCCCCCTACTACTCCCACCGCTGGCCAGGCCATCCCTCCACTCACCCACACCCCCTGTTATTCTGTGGCGACGGCAGCGCAGCCGAACAAGTGAACCCTCATACTCCTCTCCGCGTGTGCATCCACTGCCGCGTCTTCCCCGGCTCCGCGTCGTCCCCTTCCTAGGCCTCGCCGTCGTCCACCACCGTGGTGCTCTCGGTGCGGTGTGGTCAACATGGTCAAGGAACGACTTCCATCGGACGTGGACTATACGTGGAGAGGCTGACACCTGGGTCCACGGTAACCGCAAGGAAGTGCCTCCTTATTACACGCAAAATAATCATTCCTCCACCTGACAGCGTGGACCCACTGGACAGGCCACCGTATTTTGCGAAAAAAATGATTGGCCCCCTGACTGCTGGGATCCACGAGCTACATCTTCGCACGCAAGGAAGTGCGTCCGAAAAAAAACGATTCGCCCCCTGACTGCTGGGACCCACCAGCTACATCTTCGCACGCA
>NC_057813.1:346030990-346031935 GCF_018294505.1 Triticum aestivum
CCAGCAGCTACACCTTCGCACGCAAGGAAGTGCGTCCGGAAAAAAAAAACGATTCGCCCTCCTGACTGCTAGGACCCAGTAGCTACACCTTCGCACGCAAGGAAGTGCGTCCGGGCAAAAAAAAACAAAAACAAAATGATTCACCCCCTGACTGCTGGGACCCACCAGCTACATCTTCGCAGGCAAGGAAGTGCCTGACAGTCGGGACCCACCTGGTCGAAGCGTACGTAGCGTTGTCATCCTGGTCACGAACGTGTACGTACATACTGGTCGATGTAGATGTCACACCCTAGCTAGTCATGCATTAGAGTGTTGCATCATGTTTATTCCTTCACCAGAAACCTGAAATGGGGATGACAGAACCCCCAGTCCCCTCTGAAACCAACTAGGGTTTACTAAAAAACTTTTTCAATAAACCTGAAATGCCCTCCTAAAATGCCCATCATTTTTGTCTTGGTTCAGAACCTCTGCCAAAAGTGGTGCACATTTTCCTAGGCCATCTTAGGGTTTTTGAATTAAATCATAAATATTTGAATTTGGGCATTTAAAATTATATAAAATATTTAAATGCTCAAATATCTCCAAACTAAAATGTTTCATGTTGGAAATAATCCAACTATGGACCAGGAGTAGTTTGGTGATTTTAGGAGTAGCCTAAGTATTTTATTTAATCCAACAAAGTTGCAGAAGTATTAAAAAAAACAGAAAACAGAAAGAAATGGAAAAAGCTTACCTGGCGCCTGCTCCCGGCCCACCTGCCGGCCCAGCCCAGCGCCGCTCCAGCGAGCTGCTTGCCGGCCAGGCAGGCAGGCAGGTGCCCGACGGCGACCACAGCGCGCGCCACGCACCTGCTCGCCGCCTCGCCGCTCCCCTCGCCCGGTGACGTCGTGGATCAGCCTCCCTCGCTCCCCCGAACCCCCCACACACCCCCTCTCCTCTCCAGCT
>NC_057813.1:346031998-346076898 GCF_018294505.1 Triticum aestivum
CTCCCCCGCCGTGACCGACGCCACCATCGCCGTGCCTTCGTCGTAGCCGTGCTCCCCGCCGCCCGTGCGTCCTCTCATCGTGTCCAGGAGCTCCGCCGCCGTCCACTCCATCGAGCAAGCCGGGCCCCGAGCGCTCGCAACGCCCGAGTCCACCACAACGACCTCGCCCGAACCGCTGTCGCCGGAGATCCCCTTCAACGCCGTCGTCGCTCCGGTCCATCTCCGGCCACACCAAGGGCTTCGTCGCACTCACTGTGAGCTTAGCCATCTTCCCCTCCCTTCCGTTCTTGCTCCCGAGCTGTGTAGCGACCTCCCGGAGCTCAACCGCACTCACCGCCGTGGAGCTCGTCACCGACGTGCTCCCGGTTACCCTCCGACCACTCCACGGTGTCCTTCATGCTCACCGTGTCACTTAGCACCTAGCTAGCCACTCCCCGAGCCTCACCGACCCCTCTAGCGTCAAGTTCGTCTTCGGCCGAACCCCGGTGGCCGCCAAAGTCGTCGCCGGCGCCAACTCCGGCCACCCCGACCCCAACGGACTCCACCAAGAGCTGCGGCCCGTCCTCAGCTCCACTCCGGTGGTCTCCGCGACCCATTTGGTGGCCGAAACGGCCAAAACCACTTCCGCCGCCGCGTCGGGCTCGCCGGCGGCTAAACGCCGGTGCAGCCGACCCGGGTTTGACCACGGGTGGGCCCTGGTTGACTCCCCTGAGTCAATGACAGGTGGGGCCCAGCCCTGTTAATTAAACAGGTTTAGTTTTAATTAAACTTTAATTAATCTAATCACCCTGACATGCGAGACCCACTGTCAGGTTTGACCCGGACGTGTTCCGTTGACCTGCTGACGTCACACTGACGTCAGGCTGACGCAATAATTGATTTTCTGGAATTATTCTAATATAGGAAATTCCAGAATATAATTTAAACTTTAAAAATTCATAACTTTTATTCTGTAACTCCAAATCAGACAAATTATATATGAAAAATGATCAGAAAAATCCAATCTATCCATCTGTACTATTTTCATGCATGATTAAACAAGTTAACCTGATGTTTAATGCAGAACAAGGAAAAGCACTTTAAAAGGCCATGTTTGAGTTTGAAATTTGAATCTTTGATTCAAATTGGTTCAAACCCTTCTGGTCTTAGTGGCATTAGCCCAACACACTCATATTGCTATGTTTCATGCATACATCATATTGTTGCACATTGTTTGGTGATGGTTGTGTATCGATGTTCTTTGCGGCAGGATCTGCCTCCGAGGAGTATCGTGATTACCCTAATGAAGAACCGTATCAGTGCATCGAACCATCAGGCAAGCAACCAACCATTTGATCATATCGATACAATCCCATGTTCTCGCTCCTGCTCTCTTTTACTGCATTAAGACAACGTGTTTCAAACTGCTGTGTGCTACGGTAGTTGAACCCACTTCCTCTGCATGACCTGTCATTGCCACAGTAACTAGATGAAACCCACTAGCATGTGTAGGAGTTGATTGAGCCATATGTATGTGTTGTTCCTACCTTGCTATGCCTGCTATGCTTAGAGTCGTGTCAGGTCTGGTTCATCTGGGTGATGGGCTAGAGTGAAATGATTATGTCGGTAATGAGAGTGGTGTGGTGAACACGATTTGGTAAAGGTATCGATGAGAGGCCATGTAGGAGTACATGGTGGGTTGTTTCATTGAAGCCGACCGTAAGCACTGAGATCTGTATGTGTGATTTAAGATACAGCTACTACCATGCATTGGGCCCTGAAATATGACCCCGCTCGACTTCTTATTCACCCTAGCTCTCTGTCCAGGAGTTGCAAGTAGTTTCTGGTGTTTGTAGCCTACTGGAGGCCGTGGACAGCGCTGACCGTAGGGGTGGGCTGTGATGCGGTAGGTACATGGCCGGGTGTACCGAATACCCGTTAGGTATCTCGGGAACCCTGTTCACATCGTTCGGGGCCGTATGGGAAACCTCGGCCGGACTCCCTGCGGATGGAACCTGGATAGGCGATAAACCTGGACTAGAGGCTTAAGTGTTTAGGTAGGTCGTGGTCTACACCCACGTCGGCTTTCGCTTGAAGTCTGCCGAGCACATGTCGTGTGCAGACGCTAAGTGGTGGAAACATGTATGAAGAAGTACACCCCTGCAGGGTTATCATGATCTATTCGAATAGCCGCGTCCGCGGTAAAGGACTACTTGGTTGCCTATACAGTTCATAGACAAGTAAATGGAAACTACTAAAAGCCTCAAGATAAGTGTGAGTGCCGAGGATGGCCCTTCCGTAGGAAGACGGAGGTGGATTCTCGGTAGTGTATTGAATTGGTGAGTAGTGGACTCATGTGCGCAAAACCATTTCAAGTTGGAGTCTCGTAGGTTAGCCTAGCCAAGAGTCAAAGCTGGCTTGCTGCAATAACTCCACCAACCCTTCTTGATAATATGCATGTATGTAGGATCTGATGTAAGTCTTGCTGAGTACCTTTGTACTCATGTTGCTATAATTTACATTTTTTTACAGAAGACGCTGCAACCCCTTCTGATGGGTTCTACGTAGACGTTGACATCAATGAGTAGGCTAAGGCCCAGGTGGTGATCCTGAGCTTGTGAAGGACCTCGTAGTATAGCTAGGCTTTCCAAGCCTCTTTTATTTTACTAGTTGTCTGTACTCAGACAAGTTACTTCCGCTGCTGGTTTGTATGACTGTATGACTTGAATGCTGGGTCGTGTGACCCGTACCTTTGTGTATGTTATGTATGGCTCTCTGAGCCTTAAATAAAGTACTTGTGTCATAGAGTCATGTTGTGATGCCTTGTTGTATTTGCACATATCGAGCATATTGTGTGTATGTTTGAAATGCTTGGTATGTGTGGGATCTGACTATCTAGTTGTTTATCCTTGGTAGCCTCTCTTACCGGGAAATGTCTCCTAGTATTACCGCTGAGCCATGGTAGCTTGCTACTGCTCTGGAACACTTAGGCTGGCCGGCATGTGTCCTTCTTCGTTCCGGTGTCTGTCCCTTCGGGGAAATGTCACGCATTGAGTACCGGAGTCCTGTTAGCCCGCTACAGCCCGGTTTACCGGAGTCCTGCTAGCCCAGTGCTACAGCCCGGACCCACTTGCTGATGACCGACACATTCGAAGCTGGGTCATGGATGCCTGTCCCTGTAAGTCTGTGCCACTTTGGGTTTACGACTAGTCATGTCAGCCCGGGCTCCTTATCATATGGATGCTAGCGACACTATCATATACGTGAGCCAAAAGGCGCAAACGGTCCCGAGCAAAGGTAAGGCGACACCCGTGGGTATACCGTGCGTGAGGCCGCAAAGTGATATGAGGTGTTACAAGCTAGATCGATGTGACATCGAGTCGGGGTCCTGACAGCGTTGGCATCAGAGCCGGACTGCCTGTAGGTTCTCCAAGCCAAACCGGTCGATGTTGAGTCTAGAAATTCTTTAGTTATATGTAGGGGAATTGTTTGTGGGTTGGAACGTAAGGCTCTTTTTACTCCTTTATCTTATGACATTCTGATCTGAGTCAGTCTATTCTTCCACCGGGGGTTAAGGAATTAGGATCTATTCTCTCTATTAGGATCACGCGTTACTAATCAGTAGTACCATATAGGGTTGATGGATACAAGCCTAGTTCAGTTCTTCTACCATGTTATGTTGTTAGGATGGATTCAGAACTTTGATATGATGATGTTGAGTGTGTATGAAATCCTTTGTCAAATGTCTCAAAATCCTTCTTGAGCATTTACAGCTGTTATGCTGCCGAAATTTTGCTAGAAATTCTAATGCCCTTGCATTATGATTGTGCTTTCAGATGGCCACTCGCGACCTTAATCAAGTGGTTCGCCTGACTCGATGCCTAGATGTACCCGGCCATACTGCCATGTTGGTCAAGGTAATGACTGAGGCTGGATACCGTTGGTATCCTGAGTACACGGTCGAAGAGCAATTCCGAGACTTTAATCAAAGCCAGTATCTCTGCACTGTCAGGATATTTCCATCTTATCCTGGGTCCACCGAGCCCCTTCACTGCTCCTATGGACTCGGGGTTACTATTGAGATGGCTGTGCAGGACGCCGCCTACTCTATGATGACCATCATGCGAGTCAGATCTGGTCTATTTCGGGACTCTGATTTCCGGTATATGCCAGGATCACTTCCGGGAGCACAAGGGTATCTCCAGGCTATCTGTGCTGACCCCACCCAGGAGGATTCATGGACTCGCACCACTGCTGACATGCTCGAGGATAAGGACCGTGAAAATCGGGCCTTGAGGTTAGAGCTCTTCAATACCCCTGCTGACCACTGGGCCACATTGACTCGGTTTGCACCGGCGGTGCAAGCTGGATATTCGGATATGCGCGATCTCTATCCTGTGAGATCTGCTTTGCCAGACGTGATGGGTTGGCGTGATGTAGGAGGCATCACCCCACCTCGCGGTCCCCGCAGGCCACCGTCTGTTGGTCCAAGACCTCATCCTAGCCCCTATGGTCCACAAGCTCCGCGAGATCGTCTGTTTCCGGATGATCATGTTGAGCTTCCAGGCTATGGAGGTGACTTCTACGAGGACTACTACGGATTAGTCTGAGTTAGTGGTAGTATCACTAGTTCGTGTTAGCTGTGTCGTCTATCGTCCTGCTCGACTCGTGGGATATGACCTAGTTTGTATCGCCTTCCGGAGGTGTAGAAAAATAATGTATAGGAGCTTGGAATGCCTCCGATGAGATGTAATCCTCTTTTCACCATAATAGTACCTTGTTTGGTCTTGTACTAAACCCTGTATGGTGTGTATGACGATGGAATAAAGAAGCAGTTTCTGTATCTACCATGTCATACGGATGATCATCTTGCATTCCGAGTTATTCCTTACATTCTGTATCCTATGTCGGAATTTTATCATCCTGACTAGATCATTGTCTTGTTTACCTAGGATGGTCAACACGCGCACTAACCCTGCTCCTCAAGAGCAGGCCGAAGGCAGTGAAGTCAGGAATGCAAATCAGCCTCATCCTCCTTCCCTAGCCGAGGTTATGATGGAAGCCGAAAGAAACAAGCGGGAGACCAACCGTTTGTTAGAGCGTATTGAACAGAACACGGCACGCCATCAGAGGACTAACGTGGTGTCACTCAGTGATTTTATCAAGTTACATCCACCCACGTTCCACCACTCCGTCGAGCCTCTCGATGCTGATGACTGGCTTCGCAGTATTTCTCACAAACTGCGTTCCGCGCTGGTAGCGGAGGCTGACAAGGTCACCTTTGCTGCATATCATCTTGAAGGCCCCGCCAGTCTATGGTGGGAGAATTATGGAGCTATGCGCCCAGCGGGCCATGTCACTACTTGGGCTGAATTCAGCGAGGCTTTCCGTGAACATCACATTCTGGAGGGTCTCATGGACCGTAAACGTGAGGAATTTTGCAGTTTCACTCAGGGCCGACTCTCTGTGGATGCTTACAGCAGGGAGTTCGGTAACCTCGCACGATATGCAACTGAGGAAGTTTCTACTGATGCCAAGAAGCAAGCAAGGTTCCGTAAGGGGCTTAGTCCTGAGCTTCGCCGCGACCTCCGTCTGCATGAGTGCACATCTTTTCAGAAACTTGTTAACAAGGCCATCAGTGCTGAAACTGGTCAGACTGATTATGATGCAACACGCAAGCATGGCCGTGACATGGGTTCCTCATCCGGTGCTGGTCCTCAGAAGCGCCGCGTGTGGGTGCCCAACACCGCCCTGCCACCCAGGTTCACACCGAGGCCATCTTTCCAGGCGCCTCGCCCCGTTCAACAGTCTGCACCAGCCAAGCCCTATGGGGGTCCAACCAACAATGCTCCTCCACGTACCAGTTCCGTGACTTGTTTCAAGTGTGGGGAATCTGGCCACTATATGCGTGAGTGTCCCCAGACCAACCCCAACCAATCTGCTAAAGCTGTTGGCCGTGGCAAGCCGATAGGGAAAGTGTTCCACGCCAAGCCGGCCACCGCTACACGTGGCCATGTCAACTGTATCTCTGCCGAAGAAGCTCAAGAGGATCCCAACGTCGTTCTCGGTACGCTCCTTGTTAATTGCCACCCGGCATCTGTTCTTTTCGATACAGGAGCCTCTCATTCATTTATATCCGAGAACTATGCTCGTCTGCATAACACCGCATTCTGTGACATGCCATCCACTATGGAAATTTCTACTCCTGGTTCTAGATGGCAGACCTCCAGAGTAAGTTATGGAAATGAAATCCAAGTCGACAGACTTGTTTTCCTTGCATCTTTGATAGCTCTCAAATTTTCAGATATTAATATCATTTTGGGTATGGACTGGATGTCAGCTCATCATGCCAAAATTGATTGCTTCTCTAGGACTGTTCAACTCACTCATCCTTCGGGGAAGATAGTCAATGTCTTGACCCGATTAGCCAAGCGACAATTATATTCTCTTAACGCCAGCCCTTTGCCAGACCTTGAGGACGTTCCGATAGTCCGTGACTTCCCGGATGTCTTCCCAGAGGAATTGCCAGGTGTTCCACCTGACAGGGATGTTGAGTTCGTAATAGACCTCATTCCAGGAACCGTTCCGATTGCTAGAAGACCCTATAAGATGGCACCACTAGAACTAGCCGAGCTTAAGAAACAACTCGATGAGTCCTTGAAAAAGGGTTTCATCCGACCTAGTTCATCTCCGTGGGCTTGCCCCGTCCTCTTCATCAAGAAGAAGGATGGTACGGACCGGATGGTTGTAGATTACCGACCGGTCAATGTGGTCACAATCAAGAACAAATATCCGCTACCTAGGATCAACGACCTGTATGATCAGCTCGCTGGATCCTCAGTCTTCTCCAAGATGGATTTGAGGTTGGGCTACCATCAAATCAAAATCAGAAACGGGGACATTCCTAAAACGGCCTTTGTTACTCGTTACGGCCAATACGAGTACACCGTCATGTCCTTCGGTTTAACCAACGCTCCAGCCACCTTTTCTCGGTTAATGAACTCAATCTTCATGGAGTATTTGGATAAATTCGTCGTAGTTTACCTCGATGATATACTCATCTACTCCAAGAACGAGGAAGAACATGCCGAACATCTAAGGCTAGTGTTGAAGAAACTTCGAGAGCACCGCCTTCATGCCAAGTTTTCCAAATGTGAATTTTGGTTGTCAGAAGTGACCTATCTGGGTCATGTAATATCTGGTAAAGGTATTGCTGTTAACCCTGAGCGAGTTCAAGCCATCCTTAATTGGACTCCACCTGAATCGGTCAAGCAAGTTCGGAGTTTCCTTGGCCTAGCGAGCTATTGTCGTCGCTTTGTCGAGAACTTCTCCAAAGTTGCTAAACCTCTAACCGAACTCCTTAAGAAGGATAAAAAGTTTGAGTGGACTCCACAATGTGAGCACAGCTTTCAGGAACTGAAAAGACGCCTGACTTCTGCTCCCGTACTGGTACCGCCAGACTTCTCTAAGGACTTTGTTATCTACTGCGACGCCTCGCGACAAGGACTAGGTTGCATCCTCATGCAAGATCGACACGTAATTGCTTACGCTTCACGGCAATTGCACCCACATGAGGAGAATTATCCTACTCATGATCTAGAGCTTGCAGCCGTAGTCTATGCACTTAAGACCTGGCGACATTACCTCCTCGGTAACCGTTGCGAAATATTCACTAATCACCAAAGTCTGAAGTGCATTTTCACCCAACCGGATTTGAATCTCAAGCAAAGACGTTGGGTTGAGTTGATCACAGATTTCGACTTAGGAATAACTTACACCCCAGGGAAAGCCAACGTCATGGCTGATGCACTAAGTCGTAAATCTTATTGTAACAACCTGATGTTACAACAAAGTCAACCGCTTCTCCATGAGGAATTTCGGAAGCTTAACCTTCACATTGTTCCTCAAGGATTTCTTTCCACCTTGGTGGCGAAACCTACTCTTACGGATCAAATCATCGCTACCCAGAAGCGAGATAAGGGAATAGCTAAGATCAAGGAGAACATTGCTAGCGGAGGTGCTAGTTGTTTCTCCATAAATGATCATGGTGTTGTGTACTTTGAGAACCGTTTAGTGGTTCCCAAGAACCAGCATCTACGGCAGTTGATCCTTAAGGAGGCTCATGAATCCCCTCTCACCATTCATCCGGGTAGTACCAAGATGTATGAGGACCTACGCCAGAGGTTCTGGTGGAGTAGGATGAAGAGAGAAATTGCTCAGTATATTGCTAATTGCGACGTCTGCTGTCGTGTAAAAGCAGAGCATCAACGGCCTGCTGGCACCCTTCAGCCCCTAGCTATTCCTGAATGGAAATGGGATAAAATGGGTATGGATTTCATTACCGGTTTTCCCAGGACCAAGAGAGGGAATAATGCTATTTTCGTCGTTGTCGATCGTCTTTCCAAAGTAACCCATTTCCTACCTGTTCGTGAGAGTATAACCGCTAGTCAGCTGGCAGACTTATACATCTCCCGAATAGTGTCTCTCCATGGTGTTCCTTTGGAAATTAACTCAGATCGAGGAAGTATTTTCACCTCTCGATTTTGGGAAAGTTTCCAAAATGCTATGGGAACCCGTCTCTCCTTTAGCACCGCTTTCCACCCTCAGTCGAGTGGTCAAGTGGAATGCGTCAACCAGATTCTAGAAGACATGCTTCGAGCCTCTGTTATCTCATTCGGAATGGATTGGGAGAAGTGCCTTCCATTTGCCGAATTCGCTTACAACAACAGCTATCAATCTAGCTTGGGTAAAGCCCCTTTTGAAGTTCTCTATGGACGACGGTGTCGAACACCCCTTAACTGGTCAGAGACCGGGGAAAGACAATTCTTTGGCCCGGATATGATTCAGGAAGCAGAAGAACAAGTTCGCATCGTTCGTGAAAAGTTGAAAACAGCCCAATCTCGTCAAAGGAGTCAATATGACCGAAAACATAAGGCTATGACTTTCGAGGTTGACGAGAAGGCTTATCTTCGGGTTACCCCTCTGAAGGGAACCCATCGTTTCGGTATCAAAGGCAAATTGGCTCCTCGTTACATTGGACCTTTTCGCATTCTCGCCAAACAAGGAGAAGTTGCCTACCAGTTGGAACTACCTCCGCACCTCTCCAGAGTCCACGATGTCTTCCACGTTTCTCAACTCAGGCGTTGCTTCTCGGATCCTATCCGTGGAGTGGACCACGAAACGCTTGATCTCCAAGATAATCTTACATATCGAGAGTACCCCATTCGTATCCCCGATCAGGCCGAGTGTACCACTCGACGTCATAATATCAAGTTTCTCAAAGTACAATGGTCGCACCATTCTGAGGATGAAGCAACTTGGGAAAGGGAGGATCGTCTTCGACTTGAGTATCCCGCCTTCTTTCCGGAGGAACCCAAATCTCGGGACGAGATTCTTTTGAGTGGGGGTGAGTTGTCACACCCTAGCTAGTCATGCATTAGAGTGTTGCATCATGTTTATTCCTTCACCAGAAACCTGAAATGGGGATGACAGAACCCCCAGTCCCCTCTGAAACCAACTAGGGTTTACTAAAAAACTTTTTCAATGAACCTGAAATGCCCTTCTAAAATGCCCATCATTTTTGTCTTGGTTCAGAACCTCTGCCAAAAGTGGTGCACATTTTCCTAGGCCATCTTAGGGTTTTTGAATTAAATCATAAATATTTGAATTTGGGCATTTAAAATTATATAAAATATTTAAATGCTCAAATATCTCCAAACTAAAATGTTTCATGTTGGAAATAATCCAACTATGGACCATGAGTAGTTTGGTGATTTTAGGAGTAGCCTAAGTATTTTATTTAATTCAACAAAGTTGCAGAAGTATTAAAAAAACAGAAAACAGAAAGAAATGGAAAAAGCTTACCTGGCGCCTGCTCCCGGCCCACCTGCCGGCCCAGCCCAGCGCCGCTCCAGCGAGCTGCTTGCCGGCCAGGCAGGCAGGCAGGTGCCCGACGGCGACCGCAGCGCGCGCCACGCACCTGCTCGCCGCCTCGCCGCTCCCCTCGCCCGATGACGTCGTGGATCAGCCTCCCTCGCTCCCCCGAACCCCCCAGACACCCCCTCTCCTCTCCAGCTCCTCCCCCTCGCGCTCCCCCGCCGTGACCGACGCCACCATCGCCGTGCCTTCGTCGTAGCCGTGCTCCCCGCCGCCCATGCGTCCTCTCATCGTGTCCAGGAGCTCCGCCGCCGTCCACTCCATCGAGCAAGCCGAGCCCCGAGCGCTCGCAACGCCCGAGTCCACCGCAACGACCTCGCCCAAACCGCTGTCGCCGGAGATCCCCTTCAACGCCGTCGTCGCTCCGGTCCATCTCCGGCCACACCAAGGGCTTCGTCGCACTCACTGTGAGCTTAGCCATCTTCCCCTCCCTTCCGTTCTTGCTCCCGAGCTGTGTAGCGACCTCCCGGAGCTCAACCGCACTCACCGCCGTGGAGCTCGTCGCCGACGTGCTCCCGGTTACCCTCCGACCACTCCACGGTGTCCTTCATGCTCACCGTGTCACTTAGCACCTAGCTAGCCACTCCTCGAGCCTCACCGACCCCTCTAGCGTCAAGTTCGTCTTCGGCCGAACCCCGGTGGCCGCCAAAGTCGTCGCCGGCGCCAACTCCGGCCACCCCGACCCCAACGGACTCCACCAAGAGCTGCGGCCCGTCCTCAGCTCCACTCCGGTGGTCTCCGCGACCCATTTGGTGGCCGAAACGGCCAAAACCACTTCCGCCGCCGCGTCGGGCTCGCCGGCGGCTAAACGCCGGTGCAGCCGACCCGGGTTTGACCACGGGTGGGCCCTGGTTGACTCCCCTGAGTCAATGACAGGTGGGGCCCAGCCCTGTTAATTAAACAGGTTTAGTTTTAATTAAACTTTAATTAATCTAATCACCCTGACATGCGAGACCCACTGTCAGGTTTGACCCGGACGTGTTCCGTTGACCTGCTGACGTCACACTGACGTCAGGCTGACGCAATAATTGATTTTCTGGAATTATTCTAATATAGGAAATTCCAGAATATAATTTAAACTTTAAAAATTCATAACTTTTATTCTGTAACTCCAAATCAGACAAATTATATATGAAAAATGATCAGAAAAATCCAATCTATCCATCTGTACTATTTTCATGCATGATTAAACAAGTTAACCTGATGTTTAATGCAGAACAAGGAAAAGCACTTTAAAAGGCCATGTTTGAGTTTGAAATTTGAATCTTTGATTCAAATTGGTTCAAACCCTTCTGGTCTTAGTGGCATTAGCCCAACACACTCATATTGCTATGTTTCATGCATACATCATATTGTTGCACATTGTTTGGTGATGGTTGTGTATCGGTGTTCTTTGCGGCAGGATCTGCCTCCGAGGAGTATCGTGATTACCCTAACGAAGAACCGTATCAGTGCATCGAACCATCAGGCAAGCAACCAACCATTTGATCATATCGATACAATCCCATGTTCTCGCTCCTGCTCTCTTTTACTGCATTAAGACAACGCGTTTCAAACTGCTGTGTGCTATGGTAGTTGAACCCACTTCCTCTGCATGACCTGTCATTGCCACAGTAACTAGATGAAACCCACTAGCATGTGTAGGAGTTGATTGAGCCATATGTATGTGTTGTTCCTACCTTGCTATGCCTGCTATGCTTAGAGTCGTGTTAGGTCTGGTTCATCTGGGTGATGGGCTAGAGTGAAATGATTATGTCGGTAATGAGAGTGGTGTGGTGAACACGATTTGGTAAAGGTATCGATGAGAGGCCATGTAGGAGTACATGGTGGGTTGTTTCATTGAAGCCGACCGTAAGCACTGAGATCTGTATGTGTGATTTAAGATACAGCTACTACCATGCATTGGGCCCTGAAATATGACCCCGCTCGACTTCTTATTCACCCTAGCTCTCTGTCCAGGAGTTGCAAGTAGTTTCTGGTGTTTGTAGCCTACTGGAGGCCGTGGACAGCGCTGACCGTAGGGGTGGGCTGTGATGCGGTAGGTACATGGCCGGGTGTACCGAATACCCGTTAGGTATCTCGGGAACCCTGTTCACATCGTTCGGGGCCGTATGGGAAACCTCGGCCGGACTCCCTGCGGATGGAACCTGGATAGGCGATAAACCTGGACTAGAGGCTTAAGTGTTTAGGTAGGTCGTGGTCTACACCCACGTCGGCTTTCGATTGAAGTCTGCCGAGCACATGTCGTGTGCAGACGCTAAGTGGTGGAAACATGTATGAAGAAGTACACCCCTGCAGGGTTATCATGATCTATTCGAATAGCCGCGTCCACGGTAAAGGACTACTTGGTTGCCTATACAATTCATAGACAAGTAAATGGAAACTACTAAAAGCCTCAAGATAAGTGTGAGTGCCGAGGATGGCTCTTCTGTAGGAAGACGGAGGTGGATTCTCGGTAGTGTTTTGAATTGGTGAGTAGTGGACTCGTGTGCGCAAAACCATTTCAAGTTGGAGTCTCGTAGGTTAGCCTAGCCAACAGTCAAAGCTGGCTTGCTGCAATAACTCCACCAACCCTTCTTGATAATATGCATGTATATAGGATCTGATGTAAGTCTTGCTGAGTACCTTTGTACTCATGTTGCTATAATTTACATTTTTTTACAGAAGACGCTGCAACCCCTTCTGATGGGTTCTACGTAGACGTTGACATCAATGAGTAGGCTAAGGCCCAGGTGGTGATCCTGAGCTTGTGAAGGACCTCGTAGTATAGCTAGGCTTTCCAAGCCTCTTTTATTTTACTAGTTGTCTGTACTCAGACAAGTTACTTCCGCTGCTGGTTTGTATGACTGTATGACTTGAATGCTGGGTCGTGTGACCCGTACGTTTGTGTATGTTATGTATGGCTCTCTGAGCCTTAAATAAAGTACTTGTGTCATAGAGTCATGTTGTGATGCCTTGTTGTATTTGCACATATCGAGCATATTGTGTGTATGTTTGAAATGCTTGGTATGTGTGGGATCTGACTATCTAGTTGTTTATCCTTGGTAGCCTCTCTTACCGGGAAATGTCTCCTAGTGTTACCGCTGAGCCATGGTAGCTTTCTACTGCTCTGGAACACTTAGGCTGGCCGGCATGTGTCCTTCTTCGTTCCGGTGTCTGTCCCTTCGGGGAAATGTCACGCATTGAGTACCGGAGTCCTGTTAGCCCGCTACAGCCCGGTTTACCAGAGTCCTGCTAGCCCAGTGCTACAGCCCGGACCCACTTGCTGATGACCGACACGTTCGAAGCTGGGTCATGGATGCCTGTCCCTGTAAGTCTGTGCCACTTTGGGTTTACGATTAGTCATGTCAGCCCGGGCTCCTTATCATATGGATGCTAGCGACACTATCATATACGTGAGCCAAAAGGCGCAAACGGTCCCGGGCAAAGGTAAGGCGACACCCGTGGGTATACCGTGCGTGAGGCCGCAAAGTGATATGAGGTGTTACAAGCTAGATCGATGTGACATCGAGTCGGGGTCCTGACAGTAGAGGCGCGCACGTGTCGATGTAGAGGCGCGCACGTGTCATAGTAGAGGCGTGCACGTAGCATGTACACGTACGTACAATGGCGAGGGTGCAAGAAAGAAAATACGGCAACGTACGTACATACGGGTAGGGTCTCGAACGCCTACTCGCGCATACGTACATGGCTGGGTCAGAACGGAGAAACAACATCGTCGTCATGTTCATGGGGAGCCAACCGGCTGGGTCGGAACGGAATGTGTGGTCGTGTTCATCGGGAGGGCTTGGACGGAACAGGCGATGGAAACGAGCCTGGCGTACCGCACAACGGAGGAAACGGACCTCCTACGGTCGAAACGGGGGTCCTGTTGATCAGGAGGGGTGTGGCGTACCGCAAAACGGAGGAAACGGACCTCCTACGGTCGAAATGGGGGTCCTGTTGATCAGGAGGGGTGTGGCGTACCGTAAAACGGAGGAAACGGACCTCCTACGGTCGAAACGGGGGTCCTGTTGATCGGGAGGAGTGTGGCGTACCGCAAAACGGACGAAACAGACTTGTGTTGGAGTGCTACGGTCGAAACGGGGGTCCTGTTCATCGGGAGGGGTGTCGCATACCGCAAAACGGACGAAACAGACTTGTGTTGGAGCGCTACGGTCGAAACAGGGGTCCTGTTCATCAGGAGGGGTGTGGCGTACCGCAAAACGGGACTCCATGGGATACTGTTCATCTCCACCGTCGACCTCCTCCAGCCTCCACGGGCTACCGTCGACCTCCTCCAGCCTCCACGGGCTCCTGTTCATCCAGCCTCCACCGTGCGCTACTCCACCGGCTACTGTTCAACCACCCCTCCACTGTCTACTGTTCATCCAGCCCTCCACCGTCTACTGTTCATCCAGCCCTCCACACCACGTGGTCTTGTTCAACCACCCCTCCACGACCACCCCTCCACCGTCTACTGTTCATCCAGCCCTCCACACCACGGGGTCCTGTTCATCCAGAGGCAACGCCACCATTCACTGTTCATCCACCCCCCCCCGCAACGCTCACTGTTCATCCAATCAATCGGCTTCAGTTAGCAGCAGTAGTGAAGGAATCGCTCCATCGGGTTCAGTTCAGCCATCGATCAATCGCTCGGGTTCAGTAACGCTTAGCCTGCAGTGCAATCGCTCGGGTTTAGTTAGAGCCCACCGCCTCGCTCGGGTTCAGTTAGAGCCAACTCCTCGCACACACGCGCATACGTGTACGAGAGAAACGCTCCTCGCTCGGCCCCCGCCCTCCCACCGTAACCGGCAACTCCCTGAAATTTTCCTCCCCCTCGCTTCTACCATGGTTTTTTCCGTCATGGACGGCCCAAAGAATGTCATGCAGCTGCGTCTCCGGCCCGCCTAGGACGAAAAACCCATTTTCTGTCATGATTTTTTGTCATAGAAGTAGGAGCTCACCACATCTATGATCATACCGGGTTTTGTCACAATTATCATCATAGAAGTGTCATATGTATGACAGAAAAAAATTCGTTCGGCCCAAAATGTCATGTATATGTCTTTTTTTTGTAGTGCTTGCGGTGTAATACCCTACTCCAGCTTTTTGGCGGTTTGCCTTGAGGGGCTGAGGATGAACTAGTACAGTGGATGAACAGCCTTAGGAGGTGAGGTGTTCTTGAGCTCGAGAGAGCTGGTGAGTTGGTCGGATGAGCATCGATCCGATCCCCTCTATGGTTGTGGCTAAGTCCTATTTATAGTAGACTTGGTCCCCTTCCCAAATGTTGGTCGGAAGGGATCCCACAACGGCCAGATTTGAAGGGGACAGGAAGTAAACCCTATCCTGACTAAAGTGGTCTTCACCTGCAAAAAGCCTCTGGTCATGACGCTGCGGTGAGCTCGACGATGAGCTCCGTCCTGCCGTCATCGTGGTCTTGGTCTTGTTGCACCAGAATGGAAACCTTTGGCTGATTCCTCGGGACTCCGCGCCTGCTGCTTGCCTCCTTTGCACCAAAGAGGAAACTGGTACTCTGCGCCCGCTGGCGCCCGCCTGGCCTTGGTTGTCATGGCTCACACCAACTGAGCCTCATGAGGTGCACCTTGCATAGAAGTCTCTGCTCCTCGGGAGCCATCCTGAGGAGTCCGATCCCCTTAGAGGTATTGGTGTTGTCCGCCTCGTGAGGCTTGGCCGCTCACGAGGGTCTTGAGTTTGTTGATGCTGAAGCTGGGCCGTACCAGGCCGTCAATGGAGCCACGCAGTGGGCCGCAGGCAGGCAAGTCTGTGTACCCCCATATCCAGAACGCCGACAGTAGCCCCCATTCCCAAGGCATGCTCTGACTTGGCTTCTAGGCGAAGCCAAAGGACAAGTGCGGACCGCCGCGGGCCCTAACTGCATGCGGCCTTGAACGCCGCGTGGCGATTGATGGGACATGGTGTCGGTGTACTAAAGTAGGGGCACTCCTTTGTACCCCTTACTTGTGCACGGGCAGTCAGAGCCGCGCCTGCGGCCACGCTTAGCAAGGCAGAGGGAGGAATCAACGCCGCAAGATGGTCAAAGCAACGCCAAGACAGAGATACAAAGAACAAGAAGGCGAGGTGGGTTCCCACGGCAAGACCCTTGCCGGGGCAGCCTCCACGGCCCCGGCAAGGACCTTGCCGGGGCAACTTACCCAACGCCAGCGGTGCGCGCCACCCTTGAGCACCAGGTTTTCCGACCCCACCAACCACGTTGGGACCAGGCCTCGGGAGGCGCCTCCATGATGGCATGCAGATCTTTGTGAAGACAAGAAGCACTCCAAATGAGATGGGGATTAGAAGACGATAAACCTCGGCGAGATTCTTGCCGAGGAAACCCACAAGACCTCCGACAAGATCCTTGCCGGGGACGACCACGACGCCATGGAAAGACCCTTGCGGGGCCTCGGAAAGGCCCTTGTCGAGGACATCCACGGGGCCATAGCCAGGCCCATGCCCACCAAGTTTCCACCACCGTCCCATGCAGCTGTCAGCCCACCAGCTAGGTAGGCACCTGCGTGTCAACGTGAGGCTTCCAGGCCAACTCAGTGCATGTCTACGTGGTGGCATGCAAATCTTCATGAAGGCCCTACCACCGCGCCACCTCAGCAGCCTGCCAGCCTACATGGCGTTGACCGCCTCGCTGGCCCGGGCGCATGTCGAAGCAGGACGAGGCGGCGGTAAAGTGAGGGGGACACCTAAGAGGCGCATTTAATGCGTCTTGTCCCGTAATGGCTAAGCGATAAGCTTAGCCTCTATACACTGATGCCACCTCCTGTGTGCCACTATGGCGACCCCCTTGACTATAAAAGGAGGCCTGAGGCATCCAGGAGAAGGATTCGGACCCTGGAACAAGTTACACTCATCGTAGCTAGCTCAAGAACTCCAAGAACACTGATATACACACAGAAGCAGGACTAGGGTATTATGCGTCCTTGCGGCCCGAACCTGGGTAAACGACCCGAGTGCTTGTGCTGACTGCTGATACCGCTCTTCTCACGACCCCGTGCCCCGCAACCGTAGTAGGGATTCTTGTGATCCCATAGGTGACGTTTCCACTAACATCTTTGGCTTGCCAGGTAGGGGGCGCAGTCGTGAGAATCTGGTTCGGCCGTCAGCCCAGCAGTTCTCTATCACCATGGCTTCCAAAGAACAAGGCGACCAAGCGAGCGGCACCATTAGCGGATGCAGCAAGCGTTCGCGCGACGACAGGAAAGCTAAGTCATGCAAAAACTCTGAGTAATTCTTTTTTATATAAGGTTATCCTCCTCGGAGATCTTTCCTTTGTATAAGAAACCTGCACGCAGTGGGGCCCTTCCATTATTGGCAACGCCCTTGGTCTGTTTCGAGTCCGCTCAACAGATCAAGCGACAGCGTCAAGAATGGCAGGGTGGCCTTCCGCTATTAGCAATGCTCTCGTTTTGTCTCGAGTCTGCTCGACAGTTCGAGCGGCCGCGCTGAGAATGACAAGTTGGTTCGCATGGCAGCAAGAACACCCTGCCGGCCGCTAAAGGATCCATCCTTCAAAGCGTTGTGGTATGGGTTCACGCGCCGGCAAGCCTGCCCAATTGGCGTAGGGTGGACATACAAGGACGAGTTAAACAGGGAAATAACATGCATCGATTTTAAAAACTGTAGAGTTATATTACATGGATTATTGCTGCGGTTCTAACTAAAGATATGAATTGTCTTGGTCGTGAACCTACAACGGCAACAAGAAGCAGGGTGCCTAATCCCGGCGCTGGCCTTCTATCTTCTGAATTCCGCCGACACGGCTGATGATGGGCTCGATGCGCTCCTTGAGCGTCGTGAGGTCAGCATCATCCGGCAAGCTATCCAACATGGTGTCGAAGTCAAGGTTAGGGTTCCAGTATGCCAGCATGGTGAGGACCTTGGTCATGGCGCCCCGGCAAAGTATCCGGGCCTCGCTGGCCAGGGAGCTTGCCCAGTTGGAGTTGAATCGTTCCAGGGCTCCATGGACGCCCTCGAAGAACAGGGTCAGCCTGGCGTTGGGGCTCATGTTCGTCTCCGGGGTGTACCTCACCTCCGGCATCCCCATGTTAGCCAGCTTCTCGGTGGTCCTATTGGCGACGTCGACGAGGCGGCTGATCCAAATGTTCTCGCCCTTCACGAATTCCTCGTGAGTGGCGGCATCATCCTGCCGCAGCTGTTTCTCTGTCTCCAGGCCCTTGGTCAGAGCCTCCTCCCGGGCTTTTGCCTCCAAAATCATCTTCTCAAGATCCTCCAGCTTCAGCTTCAGGTCCTTGATGGAGTCGTTGGCGCGGGAGAGCTGCTCGGCCTTGGCGAGGATGTCGTCCTGAGCCACCGTCAAGGCGCAGTTGGCCGTGTCCTTCTCCCTCGCCAGCTAATCGGCCCTAGCCTTCAGGCCGTCCCGCTCCGCCTCCAGCTCCTTCACCTTGTCGCCATGGGCCCGAGCTTGGGCATCAAGCGCTTCCTCGTGCTTCTGCTCCAGCTCCTGAGTGTCACATCCTAGTTAGCCATGCATTAGAGTGTTGCATCATGTTTACTCTTTCATCAGAAACTTGAAATGGGGATCTGTGAAACCCTCAGAATCATTTTGGAAATGACCCAAATAAAAATTTCTCCAAAAGGGTCCAAGAAAATGCTCATGTTGCTCTCTGAAAATATTGGACAGAGATAAAAATCAAACCAATATTTTTAAGAGCTCATAGGTATTTATTTTGGGCATTTGGAATTAATGCATAAATATTTGCATTAGAAATATATTAATTATATATATTAATATATGTCCAAATATTATGCCAAATATAAAGGAGCTCTGGAATAATATATATAGCTCCTGCAAAAATTGGCATAAGTTAAATAAATGATTTAATATATTATTTAAATCAAAACAAATGTCAGAAATTAGAAAACAGAAAAAAATTAAAAGGGAGAAGCTTACCTGGGCTCCTCCCTGTGTAGCCCAGCCAGCTGGCCGGCCCAGCCAGCAGGCGGCCCAGCCCGTCTCCCTCCTCTGTCGTCTTCGTCCCGACAGAGGGAGGGGAGTGTGGCCGGCGCGCGCGCGCCACCGCGCCACGCCACCTCTCTCCCTGCCTGCCTGCCCTCCCCTCCTCGCCTCGATGTCCCTGGACGACGCCACGCCTCCCCCCTGCTCTCTCTCACTCTCCCCCGGCTCTTCCCTCCTCTCCCTCGCTCTCTCTCTCACACGGCCGAACACCACCCTCGCCGCCGTTCGCCACAGCAGCCGTCTCCGGCTACCCCTCGCTCCCCCGACTAGCTCAGGAGCTCCGCCTCGACCCCCTCTTCCCTCTCCACCGACCCATAGCTCCCCGGAAGCCCTGCATCGCCGCCACGTCGCCGTTCCCCTCTTCGGGCTCCGACCATCGTCGCCGTCAAATTTGCCGTCTCCAGCGCGTCCCCGAGCCCGCCAACCGTCCCTGCAGCTCCGCGGTGAGCCACTGGTTCGATTCCCCCTTGCCCTGTCGTCCCTAGCCTTCTGTAGCTGCCGCCCCCTTGAGCTCCGAAGCTCGACGCCGCCGGCGATGTCGCCGTCGTGGCCACGGTCACCGTAGCACCCAACCGAGCACACTATCGTGCTCCACACCTCACTAGGAGCACGCAGCATGCACCAACGCCTCCCCAAACACCCTGTAACGCCGATTCCGACCGCACCCGAACTCCGGCGGCCGCAGCCGAGCTCGCCGCCGTCGACTCCGGCCACCCCAGGCCCAGCCACGGCCACCGTTCGACGCGCGGGAGCAAGAGCTTTCCAACGAGCCCAAGCACGGCCTCGCCCGTGCCCTGTAGCGCGATCCCGCGTCGCGCCGCCGTCTCGGGCCTCGCCGGCGTCACGTCGCCGGTGGGTTTGACCCACTTTGACCACGGCAGGACCCCCCCTGAGTCCCTGACAGGTGGGCCCAGCCCTGTAGCTAATTAGGATTAGTGCTAACCACTAATGGTTAACCCCCTGACACTGACAGTGGGCCCCCAGCGCCACTAACCCCTAATTAGGATTAAACTAACCCTGTTTAACCCCCCTGTCACTGACGTGTGGACCCCACACGTCAGGTTTGACCCCAGACAGCCGCAGTTGACCACTGACGTCATGCTGACGTCATGCTGGCGCAATAATTATAATTTCTGGATTTAAATTTAATCAGGAAATTCCAGAATATTATTTAAACTTCAAAAATTCATAACTTTTATTCTGTAACTCCAATTTGGACAAATTATATATGAAAAATGATCAGAAAAATCCAATCTATCCATCTGTACCATTTTCATGCATGATCAAACAAGTTAAATTGATGTTTCAAGCAGAACAAGGAAAAGCACTTTAAAAGGCCATGCTTGAGTTTGAAATTTGAATCTTTGATTCAAATTTGTTCAAACCCTTCTGGTTTTAGTTGCATTAGCCCAACACACTCATATTGCCATGTTTCATGCATGCATCATATTGTCGCATATTGTTTGGTGATGTTTGTGCATCGCTGTCCTTTACGACAGGTTCTGCCTCCGAGGAGTACCGTGATTACCCTAACGAAGAACCGTATTAGTGCATCGAACCATCAGGCAAGCAACCAACCATTTGATCATATCGATACAATCCCATGTTCTCGCTCCTGCTCTCTTTTACTGCATTAAGACAACGCGTTTCAAACTGCTGTGTGCTACGGTAGTTGAACCCTTTTCCTCTGCATGACCTGTCATTGGCACAGTAACTAGATGAAACCCACTAGCATGTGTAGGAGTTGATTGAGCCATATGTATGTGTTGTTCCTACCTTGCTATGCCTGCTATGCTTAGAGTCGTGTCAGGTCTGGTTCATCTGGGTGATGGGCTAGAGTGAAATGATTATGTCGGTAATGAGAGTGGTGTGGTGAACACGATTTGGTAAAGGTATCGATGAGAGGCCATGTAGGAGTACATGGTGGGTTGTTTCATTGAAGCCGACCTTAAGCACTGAGATCTGTATGTGTGATTTAAGAATCAGCTACTACCATGCATTGGGCCCGAAACCAATGGACCCTCTCGGCTTCTTATTCACCCTAGTTCTCCGTCCAGGAGTTGCAAGTAGTTTCTGGTGTTTGTAGCCTACTGGAGGCCGTGGACAGCGCTGACCGTAGGGGTGGGCTGTGATGCGGTAGGTACGTGGCCGGGTGTACCGAATACCTGTTAGGTATCTCGGGAACCCTGTTCACATCGTTCGGGGCCGTATGGGAAACCTCGGCCGGACTCCCTACGGATGGAACCTGAATAGGCGATAAACCTGGACTGGAGGCTTAGGTGATTAGGTAGGTCGTGGCCGACACCCACGTTGGGCTTCCGCTTGAAGGTTGCCAAGTACATGTCGTGTAAACGACGGTAAGTGGTGAGAGCGTGTATGAAGAAGTACACCCCTGCAGGGTTAACATGATCTATTCGAATAGCCGCGTCCGCAGTAAAGGACTACTTGGTTGCCGATACAGTTCATAGACAAGTAAATGGAAACTACCAAAAGCCTCAAGATAAGTGTGAGTGCCGAGGATGGCCCTTCCGTAGGAAGACGGAGGTGGATCCTCGGTAGTGTATTGAAGTGGTGAGTAGTGGACTCGTGTGCGCAAAACCATTTCAAGTTGGAGTATCGTAGGATAGTCTAGCCAAGAGTCAAAGCTGGCTTGCTGCAATAACTCCACCAACCCTTCTTGATAATATGCATGTATGTAGGATCTGATGTAAGTCTTGCTGAGTACCTTTGTACTCATGTTGCTATAATCTACATTTTTACAGAAGACGCTGCAACCCCTTCTGATGGGTTCTATGTAGACGTTGACATCAACGAGTAGGCTAAGGACCCAGGTGGTGACCCTGAGATTGTGATGGACCACGTAGTATAGCTAGGCTTTCCAAGCCTCTTTTATTTTACTAGTTGTCTGTACTCAGACAATGTACTTCCGCTGCTGGTTTGTATGACTGTATGACTTGTATGTTGGGTCGTGAGACCCGTACCTTTGTGTATGTTATGTATGGCTCCCTGAGCCTTAAATAAAGTACTTGTGTCGTAGAGTCATGTTGTGATGCTTCGTTGTATTTGCACATATCAAGCATATTGTGTGTATGATTGAAATGCTTGGTATGTGTGGGATCTGACTATCTAGTTGTTTATCTTTAGTAGCCTCTCTTACCGGGAAATGTCTCCTAGTGTTACCGCTGAGCCATGGTAGCTTGCTACTGCTCTGGAACACTTAGGCTGGCCGGCATGTGTCCTTCTTCGTTCCTGTGTCTGTCCCTTTGGGGAAATGTCACGCTTTGAGTACCGGAGTCCTGTTAGCCCGCTACAGCCCGGTTTACCGGAGTCCTGCTAGCCCAGTGCTACAGCCCGGACCCATTTGCTGATGACCGACACGTTCGGAGCTGGGTCATGGATGCCTGTCCCTGTAAGTCTGTGCCACTTTGGGTTTACGACTAGTCATGTCAGCCCGGGCTCCTTATCATATGGATGCTAGCGACACTATCATATACGTGAGCCAAAAGGCGCAAACGGTCCCGGGCAAAGGTAAGGCGACACCCGTGGGGATACCATGCGTGAGGCCGCAAAGTGATATGAGGTGTTACCGGCTAGATCGATGTGACATCGAGTCGGGGTCCTGACAGCGTTGGCATCAGAGCCGGACTGCCTGTAGGTTCTCCAAGCCAAACTGGTCGATGTTGAGTCTAGAAATTCTTTAGTTATATGTAGGGGAATTGTTTGTGGGTTGGAACGTAAGGCTCTTTTTACTCCTTTATCTTATGACTTTCTGATCTGAGTCAGTCCATTCTTCCACCGGGGGTTAAGGAATTAGGATCTGTTCTCTCTATCAGGATCACGAGTTACTAATCAGTAGTACCTTATAAGTTTGATGGTTACAAGCCTAGTTCAGTTCTACTACCACATTATGTTGCTAGAATGGTTTCAGAACTTTGATATGATGATGTTGAGTGTGTACGAAATCCTTTGTCAAATGTCTCAAAATCCTTTTTGAGCATTTACAGCTGTTATGCTGCCGAAATTTTGCTAGAAATTCTAATGCCTTTGCATTATGATTGTGCTTTCAGATGTCCACTCGCGACCTCAATCAAGTGGTTCGCCTGACTTGATGTCTAGATGTACCCGGCCATACTGCCAAGTTGGTCAGGGTAATGACTGAGGCTGGATACCGCTGGTATCCCAAGTACACGGTCGAAGAGCAATTCCGAGACTTTAACCAAAGCTAGTATCTCTGCACTGTCAGGATATTTCCATCTTATCCTGGATCCACCGAGCCTCTTCACTGCTCTTATGGACTCGGGGTTACTATTGAGATGGCTGTGCAGGACGCCGCCTACTCTATGATGACCATTATGCGAGTCAGATCTGGTTTATTTCGGGACTCTGATTTCCGGTATATGCCAGGATCACTTCCGGGAGCACAAGGGTATCTCCAGGCTATTTATGCTGACCCCACTCAGGAGGATTCACGGACTCGCACCACTGCTGAGATGCTCGAGGATAAGGACCGTGAAAATCGGGCCTTGAGGTTAGAGCTCTTCAATACCCGTGCTGACCATTGGGCCACTTTGACTCGGTTCGCACCGGCGGCGCAAGCTGGATATTCAGATATGCACGATCTCTATCCTGTGAGATCTGCTCTGCCGGACGTGATGGTTTGGCGTGATGTAGGAGGCATCACCCCACCTCGCGGTCCCCGCAGGCCACCGTCTGTTGGTCCAAGGCCTCATCCTAGCCCCTATGGTCCACAAGCTCCGCGAGACCGTCTGTTTCCGGATGATCATGTTGAGCTTCCAGGCTATGGAGGTGACTTCTACGAGGACTACTACGGATCGGTCTGAGTTAGTGGTAGTATCACTAGTTCGCACTAGCTGTGTCTTCTATCGTCCCGCGTGACTCGTGGGATATGACCTAGTTTGTACTCTTTCCGGAGGTGTAGAAAAATAATGTATAGGAGCTTGGGATGCCTCCGATGAGATGTAATCCTCTTTTCACCGTATTAGTACTTTGTTTGGTCTTGTACTAAACCCTGTATGGTGTGTATGACGATGGAATAAAAGAAGCAGTTACTGTATCTACCATGTCATACGGATGATCATCTTGCATTCCGAGTTATTCCTTACATTATGTATCCTATGTCGGAATTTTATCATCCTGACTACATCATTGTCTTGTTTACCTAGGATGGTCAACACGCGCACTAACCCTGCTCCTCAAGAGCAGGCCGAAGGCAGTGAAGTCAGGGATGCAAATCTGCCTCATCCTCCTTCACTAGCCGAGGTTATGATGGAAGCTGAGAGAAACAAGCGGGAGACCAACCGTTTGTTGGAGCGTATTGAACAGAACACAGCACACCATCAGAGGACTAACGTGGTGTCACTCAGTGATTTTATCAAATTACATCCACCCACGTTCCACCACTCCGTCGAGCCTCTCGACGCTGATGACTGGCTTCACAGTATCTCTCACAAACTGCGTTCCGCGCTGGTAGCGGAGGCTGACAAGGTCACCTTTGCTGCATATCATCTTGAAGGCCCCGCCAGTCTATGGTGGGAGAATTATGGAGCTATGCGCCCAGCGGGCCATGTCACTACTTGGGCTGAGTTCAGCGAGGCTTTCCGTGAACATCACATTCCGGAGGGTCTCATGGACCGTAAACGTGAGGAATTCTGCAATTTCACCCAAGGCCGACTTTCTGTGGATGTTTATAGCAGGGAGTTTGGTAATCTCGCACGATATGCAACCGAGGAAGTTTCTACTGACGCCAAGAAGCAAGCAAGGTTCCGTAAGGGACTTAGTCCTGAGCTTCGCCGCGACCTCCGTCTGCATGAGTGCACATCTTTTCAGAAACTTGTCAATAAAGCCATCAGTGCTGAAACTGGTCAGACTGACAATTACGCAACACGCAAGCATGGCCGTGATATGGGTTCCTCATCCGGTGCTGGTCCTCAGAAGCGCCGCGTGTGGGTACCCAACACCGCCCTGCCACCCAGGTTCACACCGAGGCCATCTTTCCAGGCGCCTCGCCCCGTTCAACAGTCTGCTCCAGCCAAGCCCTATGGGGGTCCAATCAATAATGCTCCTCCACGTACCAGTTCCGTGACTTGTTTCAAGTGTGGGGAATCTGGTCACTATATGCGTGAGTGTCCTCAGACCAACCCCAACCAATCTGCTAAAGCTGTTGGCCGTGGCAAGCCGACAGGGAAAATATTCCACGCCAAACCGGTCACCGCTTCACGTGGCCATGTCAACTGTATCTCTACCGAAGAAGCTCAAGAGGATCCCAACGTCGTTCTCGGTACGCTTCTTGTAAATTGCCACCCGGCATCTGTTCTTTTCGATACAGGAGCCTCTCATTCTTTTATATCCGAAAATTATGCTCGTTTGCATAACGTTGCATTCTGTGACATGCCATCCACTATGGAAATTTCTACCCCTGGTTCTAGATGGCAGACCTCTAGGGTAAGTTATGGAAATGAAATCCAAGTCGACAGACTTGTTTTTTCTCGCGTCTTTGATAGCCCTTAAATCTTCAGATATTAATATCATTTTGGGTATGGACTGGATGTCAGCTCATCAAGCCAAAATTGATTGCTTCTCTAGGACTGTTCAACTCACCCATCCTTCGGGGAAGATAGTCAATGTCTTGACCCGAATAGCCAAGCGACAATTATATTCTCTTAACGCCAGCCCTTTGCCAGACCTTGAGGACATTCCGGTAGTCCGTGACTTCCCGGATGTCTTTCCAGAGGAATTGCCAGGTGTTCCACCTGACAGGGATGTTGAGTTCGTAATCGACCTCATCCCCGGAACCGTTCCGATTGCTAGAAGACCTTATAAGATGGCACCACTAGAACTAGCCGAGCTTAAGAAACAACTCGATGAATCCTTGAAAAAGGGTTTCATCCACCCTAGTTCATCTCCGTGGGCTTGCCCCGTCCTATTCGTCAAGAAGAAGGATGGTACGGACCGGATGGTTGTAGATTACCGACCTGTCAATTTGGTCACAATCAAGAACAAATATCCACTTCCCAGGATCAACGATCTGTATGATCAGCTCGCTGGATCCTCAGTCTTCTCCAAGATGGATTTGAGGTTGGGCTACCATCAAATCAAAATCAGAAACGGGGACATTCCTAAAACGGCCTTTGTTACTCGTTATGGCCAATACGAGTACACCGTCATGTCCTTCGGTTTAACCAACGCTCCAGCCACATTTTCTCGGTTAATGAACTCAATCTTCATGGAGTATTTGGATAAATTCGTCGTGGTTTACCTCGATGATATACTCATCTACTCCAAGAACGAGGAAGAACATGCCAAACATTTAAGGCTAGTGTTGAAGAAACTTCGAGAGCATCGCCTTTATGCCAAATTTTCTAAATGTGAATTCTGGTTGTCAGAAGTGACCTATCTGGGTCATGTAATATCTGGTAAAGGTATTGCTGTTAACCCTGAGCGAGTTCAAGCCGTCCTTAATTGGACTCCACCTGAATCGGTCAAGAAAGTTCGGAGTTTTCTAGGCTTAGCGAGCTATTGTCGTCGCTTTGTCGAGAACTTCTCCAAAGTTGCTAAACCTCTAACCGAACTCCTCAAGAAAGATAAAAAGTTCGAATGGACTCCACAATGTGAGCACAGCTTTCAGGAACTGAAAAGACGCCTGACCTCTGCTCCCGTGCTGGTACCGCCAGACTTCTCCAAGGACTTTGTTATCTACTGCGACGCCTCGCGACAAGGACTAGGTTGCATTCTCATGCAAGATCGACACGTAATTGCTTACGCTTCACGGCAATTGCACCCACATGAGGAGAATTATCCTGCTCATGATCTAGAGCTTGCAGCCGTAGTCTATGCACTTAAGACCTGGCGACATTACCTCCTCGGTAATCGTTGCGAAATATTCACTGATCACCAAAGTCTGAAGTACATTTTCACCCAACCGGATCTGAATCTCAGGCAAAGACGTTGGGTTGAATTGATCACAGACTTCGACTTAGGAATAACCTATACCCCAGGGAAAGCCAACGTCATGGCTGATGCGCTAAGTCGTAAATCTTATTGTAACAACCTGATGTTACAACAAAGTCAACCGCTTCTCCGTGAGGAATTTCGGAAGCTTAACCTTCACATTGTACCTCAAGGTTTTCTTTCCACCTTGGTGGCAAAACCTACCCTTACGGATCAAATTATCAAAGCACAGAAAGTAGATCCGGGAATCTCCCGCATCAAGAGAAACATTCAGAAAGGAATTGCGAATTGTTTCTCCATTAATGATCAAGGAGTCGTATACTTCGGGAATCGACTAGTGGTTCCCAAAGTGCGCCACCTAAGGCGATTAATCCTTAAGGAAGCTCATGAATCTCCTCTCACCATTCATCCCGGTAGTACTAAGATGTATCAGGGCCTACGCCAGAGGTTCTGGTGGACTAGGATGAAGAGAGAAATTGCTCAGTATATTGCAAATTGCGACGTCTGTCGTCGTTTAAAAGCAGAGCACCAACGGCCTGCTGGCACCCTTCAACCCTTAGCTATTCCTGAATGGAAATGGGATAAAATTGGTATGGATTTCATTACCGGTTTTCCCAGGACCAAGAGAGGGAATAATGCTATCTTCGTCGTTGTCGATCGTCTTTCCAAAGTAGCTCATTTCTTACCTGTTCGTGAGAGTATAACCGCTAGCCAGCTGGCAGACTTATACATCTCCCGAATAGTGTCCCTCCATGGTGTTCCTTTGGAAATTAACTCGGATCGAGGAAGTCTTTTCACCTCTCGATTTTGGGAAAGTTTCCAAAATGCTATGGGGACTCGTCTCTCCTTTAGCACCGCCTTCCACCCTCAGTCGAGTGGTCAAGTGGAACGCGTCAACCAGATTCTAGAAGACATGCTTCGAGCCTCTGTTATCTCATTCGGAATGGACTGGGAGAAGTGCCTTCCATTTGCCGAATTCGCTTACAACAACAGCTATCAGTCTAGCTTGGGTAAAGCCCCTTTTGAAGTTCTCTATGGACGACGGTGTCGAACACCCCTTAACTGGTCAGAAACCGGGGAAAGACAATTCTTTGGCCCGGATATGATTCAGGAAGCAGAAGAACAAGTTCGTATCGTTCGTGAAAAGTTGAAAACAGCCCAATCTCGTCAAAAGAGTCAATATGACCGAAAACATAAGGCTATGACTTTCGAGGTTGACGAGAAGGCTTATCTTCGGGTCACCCCTCTGAAGGGAACCCATCGTTTTGGTATCAAAGGCAAATTGGCTCCTCGTTACATTGGACCTTTTCGCATTCTCGCCAAACGAGGAGAAGTTGCCTACCAGTTGGAACTACCTCCGCACCTCTCCAGAGTCCACGATGTCTTCCACGTTTCTCAACTCAGGCGTTGCTTCTCGGATCCTATCCGTGAAGTGGACCACGAAACGCTTGATCTCCAAGATAATCTTACATATCGAGAGTACCCCATTCGTATCCTCGATCAGGCCGAACGTACCACCCGACGTCATAATATCAAGTTTCTCAAAGTTCAATGGTCGCACCATTCGGAGGATGAAGCAACCTGGGAAAGGGAGGATCGTCTTCGACTCGAGTATCCTGCCTTCTTCCCGGAGGAACCCAAATCTCGGGACGAGATTCTTTTGAGTGGGGGTGAGTTGTCACATCCTAGTTAGCCATGCATTAGAGTGTTGCATCATGTTTACTCTTTCATCAGAAACTTGAAATGGGGATCTGTGAAACCCTCAGAATCATTTTGGAAATGACCCAAATAAAAATTTCTCCAAAAGGGTCCAAGAAAATGCTCATGTTGCTCTCTGAGAATATTGGACAGAGATAAAAATCAAACCAATATTTTTAAGAGCTCATAGGTATTTATTTTGGGCATTTGGAATTAATGCATAAATATTTGCATTAGAAATATATTAATTATATATATTAATATATGTCCAAATATTATGCCAAATATAAAGGAGCTCTGGAATAATATATATAGCTCCTGCAAAAATTGGCATAAGTTAAATAAATGATTTAATATATTATTTAAATCAAAACAAATGTCAGAAATTAGAAAACAGAAAAAAAATAAAAGGGAGAAGCTTACCTGGGCTCCTCCCTGTGCAGCCCAGCCAGCTGGCCGGCCCAGCCAGCAGGCGGCCCAGCCCGTCTCCCTCCTCTGTCATCTTCGTCCCGACAGAGGGAGGGGAGTGTGGCCGGCGCGCGCGCGCGCCACCGCGCCACGCCACCTCTCTCCCTGCCTGCCTGCCCTCCCCTCCTCGCCTCGATGTCCCTGGACGACGCCACGCCTCCCCCCCTGCTCTCTCTCACTCTCCCCCGGCTCTTCCCTCCTCTCCCTCGCTCTCTCTCTCACACGGCCGAACACCACCCTCGCCGCCGTTCGCCACAGCAGCCGTCTCCGGCCACCCCTCGCTCCCCCGACTAGCTCAGGAGCTCCGCCTCGACCCCCTCTTCCCTCTCCACCGACCCACAGCTCCCCGGAAGCCCTGCATCGCCGCCACGTCGCCGTTCCCCTCTTCGGGCTCCGACCATCGTCGCCGTCAAATTTGCCGTCTCCAGCGCGTCCCCGAGCCCGCCAACCGTCCCTGCAGCTCCGCGGTGAGCCACTGGTTCGATTCCCCCTTGCCCTGTCGTCCCTAGCCTTCTGTCGCTGCCGCCCCCCTTGAGCTCCGAAGCTCGACGCTGCTGGCGATGTCGCCGTCGTGGCCACGGTCACCGTAGCACCCAACCGAGCACACTATCGTGCTCCACACCTCACTAGGAGCACGCAGCACGCACCAGCGCCTCCCCAAACACCCTGTAACGCCGATTCCGACCGCACCCGAACTCCGGCGGCCGCAGCCGAGCTCGCCGCCGTCGACTCCGGCCACCCCAGGCCCAGCCACGGCCACCGTTCGACGCGCGGGAGCAAGAGCTTTCCAACGAGCCCAAGCACGGCCTCGCCCGTGCCCTGTAGCGCGATCCCGCGTCGCGCCGCCGTCTCGGGCCTCGCCGGCGTCACGTCGCCGGTGGGTTTGACCCACTTTGACCACGGCAGGACCCCCCCTGAGTCCCTGACAGGTGGGCCTAGCCCTGTAGCTAATTAGGATTAGTGCTAACCACTAATGGTTAACCCCCTGACACTGACAGTGGGCCCCCAGCGCCACTAACCCCTAATTAGGATTAAACTAACCCTGTTTAACCCCCCTGTCACTGACATGTGGACCCCACACGTCAGGTTTGACCCCAGACAGCCGCAGTTGACCACTGACGTCATGCTGACGTCATGCTGGCGCAATAATTATAATTTCTAGATTTAAATTTAATCAGGAAATTCCAGAATATTATTTAAACTTTAAAAATTCATAACTTTTATTCTGTAACTCCAATTTGGACAAATTATATATGAAAAATGATCAGAAAAATCCAATCTATCCATCTGTACCATTTTCATGCATAATCAAACAAGTTAAATTGATGTTTCAAGCAGAACAAGGAAAAGCACTTTAAAAGGCCATGCTTGAGTTTGAAATTTGAATCTTTGATTCAAATTTGTTCAAACCCTTCTGGTTTTAGTTGCATTAGCCCAACACACTCATATTGCCATGTTTCATGCATGCATCATATTGTCGCATATTGTTTGGTGATGTTTGTGCATCGCTGTCCTTTACGACAGGTTCTGCCTCCGAGGAGTACCGTGATTACCCTAACGAAGAACCGTATCAGTGCATCGAACCATCAGGCAAGCAACCAACCATTTGATCATATCGATACAATCCCATGTTCTCGCTCCTGCTCTCTTTTACTGCATTAAGACAACGCGTTTCAAACTGCTGTGTGCTACGGTAGTTGAACCCTTTTCCTCTGCATGACCTGTCATTGCCACAGTAACTAGATGAAACCCACTAGCATGTGTAGGAGTTGATTGAGCCATATGTATGTGTTGTTTCTACCTTGCTATGCCTGCTATGCTTAGAGTCATGTCAGGTCTGGTTCATCTGGGTGATGGGCTAGAGTGAAATGATTATGTCGGTAATGAGAGTGGTGTGGTGAACACGATTTGGTAAAGGTATCGATGAGAGGCCATGTAGGAGTACATGGTGGGTTGTTTCATTGAAGCCGACCTTAAGCACTGAGATCTGTATGTGTGATTTAAGAATCAGCTACTACCATGCATTGGGCCCGAAACCAATGGACCCTCTCGGCTTCTTATTCACCCTAGTTCTCCGTCCAGGAGTTGCAAGTAGTTTCTGGTGTTTGTAGCCTACTGGAGGCCGTGGACAGCGCTGACCGTAGGGGTGGGCTGTGATGCGGTAGGTACGTGGCCGGGTGTACCGAATACCCGTTAGGTATCTCGGGAACCCTGTTCACATCGTTCGGGGCCGTATGGGAAACCTCGGCCGGACTCCCTGCGGATGGAACCTGAATAGGCGATAAACCTGGACTGGAGGCTTAGGTGATTAGGTAGGTCGTGGCCGACACCCACGTTGGGCTTCCGCTTGAAGGTTGTCGAGTACATGTCGTGTAAACGACGGTAAGTGGTGAGAGCGTGTATGAAGAGGAACACCCCTGCAGGGTTAACATGATCTATTCGAATAGCCGCGTCCGCGGTAAAGGACTACTTGGTTGCCGATACAGTTCATAGACAAGTAAATGGAAACTACTAAAAGCCTCAAGATAAGTGTGAGTGCCGAGGATGGCCCTTCCGTAGGAAGACGGAGGTGGATCCTCGGTAGTGTATTGAAGTGGTGAGTAGTGGACTCATGTGCGCAAAACCATTTCAAGTTGGAGTATCGTAGGATAGTCTAGCCAAGAGTCAAAGCTGGCTTGCTGCAATAACTCCACCAACCCTTCTTGATAATATGCATGTATGTAGGATCTGATGTAAGTCTTGCTGAGTACCTTTGTACTCATGTTGCTATAATCTACATTTTTACAGAAGACGCTGCAACCCCTTCTGATGGGTTCTATGTAGACGTTGACATCAACGAGTAGGCTAAGGACCCAGGTGGTGACCCTGAGATTGTGATGGACCACGTAGTATAGCTAGGCTTTCCAAGCCTCTTTTATTTTACTAGTTGTCTGTACTCAGACAATGTACTTCCGCTGCTGGTTTGTATGACTGTATGACTTGTATGTTGGGTCATGAGACCCGTACCTTTGTGTATGTTATGTATGGCTCCCTAAGCCTTAAATAAAGTACTTGTGTCGTAGAGTCATGTTGTGATGCTTCGTTGTATTTGCACATATCGAGCATATTGTGTGTATGATTGAAATGCTTGGTATGTGTGGGATCTGACTATCTAGTTGTTTATCTTTAGTAGCCTCTCTTACCGGGAAATGTCTCCTAGTGTTACCGCTGAGCCATGGTAGCTTGCTACTGCTCTGGAACACTTAGGCTGGCCGGCATGTGTCCTTCTTCGTTCCTGTGTCTGTCCCTTCGGGGAAATGTCACGCTTTGAGTACCGGAGTCCTGTTAGCCCGCTACAGCCCGGTTTACCGGAGTCCTGCTAGCCCAGCGCTACAGCCCGGACCCACTTGCTGATGACCGACACGTTCGAAGCTGGGTCATGGATGCCTGTCCCTGTAAGTCCGTGCCACTTTGGGTTTACGACTAGTCATGTCAGCCCGGGCTCCTTACCATATGGATGCTAGCGACACTATCATATACGTGAGCCAAAAGGCGCAAACGGTCCCGGGCAAAGGTAAGGCGACACCCGTGGGGATACCGTGCGTGAGGCCGCAAAGTGATATGAGGTGTTACCGGCTAGATCGATGTGACATCGAGTCGGGGTCCTGACACTGAGTCCGCGCCGTGGCAAGCTTCTCGACCTCCTCATCCTTGCTATGGAGTGTGGCGGAAAGCGTCGCCTCAAGGGCGACGAGGTCCTCTTCTTGAGAGTCCAGCTCGGCCTGGCGCTGGGACCGGGCGGCCTTGGCCTTGGAGGCCTCTTCCCTCACCGCCTCCTGGGCTTTCTCGATGTTGGCCTGCTTTAGGAGAAGCTCTAGCTCGCGCTCCGCCAGCTGGCCTTGGGTGGCCTTTAGCTCCTCGTGGGCCTGGCGGAACCACGCCTGCGCCTCGGTGACGCGCTTCCCGAAGTCTGCCTCCGCCTTGCCCGCCATCGCCTCCCTGGACTTCGCCTTGTCCAGGCGGGCGCGATGGAGCGCATGCAGCTTCCAGAAGCTTGCGCCCATGGCCCGAAGAAGCTGCTCCTCCTGGGTGCCACCGTCACCGGCGCCCGGTTCTTCGACGACCTCGAGCCCGGTGGCAGCGAGCACTTCTTCATCCAACACCTCTCCCTCGGCTGACGCCCTGGTGCTCGTCGTCCCTGGAAGGTGGACGAACAAGTCGTCGCCCACCTTCAGATACCTGCCAGAGCCAGAGGCAACGGACGAGGAGGTTTGGTCATCAACCACCTCCTCCCCGGCAGCGTCCTTGCCAGCCTCCTCGGCGGCAGCCTCGCCGGTCTCTCTGGTAAACCCCTTGGCAGCATTCTTGGCAATTGTCTCAGCGGCCTCCTCGGCGGCGACCTTGTCAGCCTCGGCCACGGCGTCCGCGGCAACATCCGTAATGATCGTGTCGATGTCCTCTTGGTCCACCAGGGGGGATCTAGATGCCGAAAGAGAAAATGAGGCAGGGCCAAGATCAGGATTCAAAAAAGAAGAAGAGAAAGAAGAAGAATAAGGGAAGCCAGATGACTCACCCGTGCCGGGCTAAGAAGAAGTGGTCCCCTCCCTGCCAACATCTGTTGCCGGGGCGGGGCCACCAGTGTCCGAGTCTACCTCCTCCTCCTCCGTGCGCATGTGCTCGGTGTCTGGTGCCCTTGTCGGGGATGCCCCTTGGGGCGGTGTGGTCGATGGGGGAGTCGTGGTGGGGTTGGCCCTTGGTGGCTCCTCCTGCTGCTGCCCTCCTCCAGCAGCCACAGCAAGGTTAGTACCAAAAAGCCACACCTCGGCGCATGTTGATAGGGAGTACGTGGTGAACGCACGCTGGGGGCTGAGCCGGGGGCTGCGCCGTGGGCTGCTGTCCAAGCTACTCTCTACCACCAGCGGCGCCTTTAAGGTACCCGCCGGTGGCTGGCTGCCCATCAGGACCTTCGCCCTCTTCGCTGCCCGCTGGGCCAGCGTCTCCATTTCTCTGCAAAGACAAAAATGAATCAAGGGAAGCGGCACGATTGGAGAGGATGGAAACAGCGAGGGGCAGAATGCTTACTCATCCTCCACCTCCTCTTCTGCTGCCTTCCTCTTCCTCCTCGAGCTGAGGGACGAAAATTCGAAGGCAACCTCCGTGTCGGCGTTTGCGGGAGGAGGGGAAGGCGATGGAGTCCGGTAGCGTTTGGATGAAGAAGAGGCGGTCGCCTTCTTCTTCGCCACCGCTGTCGGTGTCAAAACCGGCGGATCTCGGGTAGGGGGTCCCGATCTGTGCGTCTTAGGTTGATGGTAACAGGAAGCAAGGGACACAATGTTTACCCAGGTTCGGGCCCTCTCGACGGAGGTAAAACCCTACTTCCTGCTTGATTAATATTGAAGGTATGTGGAATACAAGAGTAGATCTACCACGAGATCGTAGAGGCTAAACCCTTTGACCTAGCCTATGATGGTATGATTGTAATTGTGATCGGCCTTCTAAGGACCATACTCTCCGGTTTATATAGACACCTAAGAGCTAGGGTTTACATGGAGTCGGTTACAAGGAAGGAAACATAATATCCGGATCGCGAAGCTTGTCTTCCACGCAAAGGAGAGTCCCATCCAGACACGAGCCGAAGTCTTGAGTCTTATATCTTGACGCTTCTATAGTCCGGACGATAAATACAGTCCGGCTGTCCGGATACCGCCTTATCCAGGACTCCCTCAGTAGCCCCTAAACCAGGCTTCAATGACGATGAGTCCGGCGCGCAGTCTTGTCTTCAGCATTGCAAGGCGGGTTCCTCCTCCGAATACTCCAAGGTTCCCATCACGATGAACAGTGTCCGGCGTCTTCATCAATGTTATACTCCTCGGCTTCTATGTATCAATAATGACCATTTCCACATGTCGAACGAATGTGAGGAGTCAAGGCATTTTTGCATTTGCGACCCTTGGTCCTTCGGGCTAGCCGCCTATTTTAAGAGACAGGGATTCCTAGATCCAAACCTCACTCTCCCTCCTCGAGCAAGCATCCAATAGAGCGCCCAGAAAAAAACCATTCTAGCATGGCCGGTCGTCGCAACTCTTCTGCTCGCTCCCCTTGCCCCAAGCCCGGAAACTGGGGAGAGTGTTTAGTTTCTCATAGCCGCTTGATAAAGTTACAAACCCAAGGGCTCCTCCCGCCGGCATTCATGGTCCCTATGCGAGCCGGAGTGGCCACCTATAACGGCGGAGAACAAGCGGAGAGATCCCCCAATCCGTCTCCACAGGAGCGAATATGCTTAATTCCGCATCCGTTAAGGGGCATCGGGTTTCCTATTCATCCATTCTTTCGCGGGCTTCTGGAGTTCTACGGCCTCCAGCTGCACAATCTTACCCCAGCCTACATACTGCATATAGGAGGGTACGTCGCCCTTTGCGAGCTATTTCTACGCTGTGAGGCTCATTTCGGATAGTGGAAGAAGTTGTTCTGCCTTATCCCCCGCAACCAGGGAGAATCCCTATGTCAAGTGGGCGGGGCCGAAGTATGGCGTATTGCTGAGACCGGATACCTGTCTGGTACTCCCAAGAAGGCTCCAGACAACTGGGTTTCAGAGTGGTTTTATATTGATGACGCTCCTCTTCCGGATCCAATCCGGACGGGACTCCCCAAGTTAAGTAACTCCCGCCGAGGGTGCGTCTAAGCTAGCGCCCCCGAGGTCCTCAAGAAGAGGATTCCAGGGAGGTACATTTCCTGATGAATAGGATAAAGTTATTGGCCAAATCCGAACTGACGATAGTCGAGGTGATGGCAATATGTATAATGCGGGGAGTGCATCCGCTTCAATATCGGAGCAATCCCATGTGGCACTACAACGGGACAGGCGATGCCATCGGCTGCGGCCGTAAGGGTCCGGACTCCCCCACCGCTCTGGCAAGGATACTGTCTGACCTGTACAAAGGAAAAGAGGAGGAATTCCTCCATATCAAACCATGAGACGGATTCTCCATATACAATCCCCCAAACTGGGTAAGTCGTTATTTATTTTATCGCTTCACTCATTGTGGCATTTTTTTGCTAAAGTTCACCTGCGTCGATATTTCCAAGCAGGAACTGAGGAGGGACGTGGAAGGAATCACCAACCCTTCTCCGCAGCTAGAGGACCCCGAAAGGGCCCTAGATCCAGGACTCGAAGAAGACCCGGATGTGGCCGTGGAGCTTGTCGACGGGATATTTTATCGGGCGAGCCGTGACGGCGCCCCAGTGGCTATTACTGCCGATTATCCCGGACTGTTACCTTCGTCGCGTGTAAGCCAAGCCGAAAACTCAATCCTCCAAAGAGAATTCTTTCCTGATGTCACACCTTATCCCTGATATGTCGTGATTTTGCAGAAGCAACGTTCGGAGCGTAGGGCCGAGCCCCTAGGGACCCGTCAGCCACAGCCATCCGGATTGGGTAGGCTCAAGAGGAAGGCGGTTAGAACCGACACGCCTCTACAGAGGTAAGAAAACAACCTGTCATGCAATTTTGTTGTCGTTTGAAGCATAACAGCAGCCTTCATACATTTCGACAGGAAGAGGAGTATCCGGACTGTATCCGGAGATCCTGCCAACCATGGCTCCACTAGTCGGGCTCCAAGACCAACTTCCAGAGAGGAGACAGACGTAGGGCCGACGTTGCATAGTCCTCCGACAGAGGAGGCAGATATGCTCTCCGCTACCAATTCGGAGGTAGAGAGCGCCATGGATCATTAGCGTCGACGGGCCGTGCTTCGCAACAACATCTTCTCCGAAGAGGCGTTTAATGCCTTCAATTCGGGAGATGCATACATCTGAGCTGCTCAAAGCGGACTCGCCCGGGCGACAATCCAGTATACCAAAGATATACGGTAAGAAAGCTTGATGAGCATGTATATAGTAGTAGCCCCTGAGACTTGAAATAGTTGAAACAACAGTTTCAAGTATCAATTCCTGCATAGGTTCTTGTTGATAAGAATGAGCAATTTGCTCGGGAGCTAGAGGAGTGCAAGACTCAACTGAGGGCCACAGTTGCCAAGCTAGAGGAATCCCAGAAGGCCTCGTGTGGTAATATTTATCTGAATTGTATGAAAATGCACCAGTTGGCAACCGGCTAGTATGACAAATTCAACAGAGAGTTATGTAGACAACCCGGAGTAAATCCGGAGGGCAGCAGGGAGGACGAGTCGCATCTCCAGAGGCAACTAAAGGCCAGTGAGCGCATCCTGACGTAAGTGAAGCAGGATAAGAACATGCTCCAAGATGCCAATGTTTGGCTGGACGTGGAATTGAAAGACGTCCGCGCACAGCTGGCGGACTCCGTGAAGGAGAACAAAAGGCTTTGCCACAACATTTATCGTAAGTGCCTAAACAAACTGTAGTATAGTTCAGCGAGGAAGCATATTGAAAAAGTTATGATTGCAGGAATGCTGACGGGTTGCCCTGAGGAGGCTATGCCCGCATCTGCAGGTGATTTACTGCAGGACCTCTCACAACTGCATGAGCGAGCTCGACAGGTGATGCAGGGCATTGCGCGGTCTTTGTGGCCATCAAGCTCCCTGCCAAAGGGCATGGGGGTGAGGGAGTCCTGGATTAGGGGGTGTCCGGATGGCCGAACTGTGACCTTTGGCCGGACTCCCGGACTATGAAGATACAAGATTGAAGACTTCGTCCCGTGTCCGGATAGGACTTTCCTTGGCGTGGAAGGCAAGCTTGGTGATACGATATGTAGATCTCCTCCCCTTGTAACCGACTCTGTGTAACCCTAGCCCTCTCCGGTGTCTATATAAACCGGAGAGTTTTAGTCCATAGGAAGAACAACAATCATACCATAGGTTAGATTCTAGGGTTTAGCCTCTCTGATCTCGTGGTAGATCAATTCTTGTACTACCCATATCATCAATATTAATCAAGCAGGAGTAGGGTTTTACCTCCATCTGGAGGGCCCGAACCTGGGTAAAAACATCGTGTCCCTTGTCTCCTGTTACCATCCTCCTAGACGCACAGTTCGGGACCCCTACCCGAGATCCGCCGGTTTTGACACCGACATTGGTGCTTTCATTAAGAGTTCCTCTGTGTCGTCACCTTTAGGCCCGATGGCTTCTTCGATCATCAACCACGACGTGGTCCAGGGTGAGACTTTTCTCCCCGGACAGATCTTCGCACTGCGGGCCAATTCGCTTGGCCATCTGGAGCAGATCGAAAGCTTCAGATTTGGAAGTTTAAACTACACGGCTGATATCCGCGGAGACTTGATCTTCGATGGATTCGAGCCGCAGCCGAGCGTGCCGCGCTATCACGATGGGCATGATCTAGCTCTGCCGCCGGACAGTGCCCAGAGTGCCGCTCAGGTGTCTGCTCTGACCCTCAGCTCGGACTCGACTGTGCCGGTCGAGGACAGGTGGATAGATGCCGCCTCGGGGGCTGCAATCTCTACGGCGATCGAGCCGAACACCAATCTTGTCCTTAGCAGAGCTCATGACTCCAAGGTGCCGGACTCCTTTCCGAACTCCGAATCTTCTGCACCCCTTCCGATCGAACGCAATTGTGCTCCGATCATGGAGTTCACCGCCGCGGACATCTTTCAGCACTCGCCCTTTGGCGACATCCTGGATTCACTAAAGTCTCTCTCTTTATCAGGAGAGCCCTGGCCGGACTATGGTCAGCAAGGTTGGGACGCAGACGACGAAGAAATTCGAAACCCACCCACAACCCACTTCGTAGCCACTGTCGACGATTTAACCGACATGCTCGACTTCGACCCCGAAGACATCGACGGTATGGACGCCGATGAAGGAGACGACCAAGAACCAGCGCCTATAGGGCACTGGAAATCCACCTCGTCACATGTCATATACATGGTGGACACCCCAAAAGAAGGGAATGGCGATGGAAAAACGGAGGATGACCCCTCCAAGAAACAACCTAAGTGCCGGCGTTAGCAGCGCCGCTCTAAATCTCGCCAAAGCAAAAAAAGTGAGTCTGGCACTGGAGACAATAACACCCGGGACAGTGCCGAAGACAACCCCCTCCGGCAGGATTCAGCGCGGGAGGATGGGGAGGCCAGCCCTCATGAGAGAGCGGCAGACAGAGAGGTCGAGGACGACAATTATATGCCTCCCTCCGAAGACGAGGCAAGCCTCGACGACGACGAATTTATCGTGCCTGAGGATCCCGTCGAACAAGAGTGTTTCAAATGCAGGCTTATGTCCACAGCAAGCAGCCTCAAAAGAAAACAGCAGCAGCTTAGAGCTGACCAAGATTTGCTAGCCGACAGATGGACTGAAGTCCTGGCGGCCAAAGAGTACAAACTCGAACGCCCCTCCAAGAGCTACCCAAAGCGCAGGCTGCTACCCCAACTAGAGGAGGAAGCAACTAAACCTACATCACCAGCGTATGATGTGGCCGATCGGCCACCCCGTCGCCGTGACAGAGAGGCCTTTCGGCCCTCAACTCAAGCCGCACCCCGGCGCTGCTCAAAAAGTACCAAGGCACGGGGAAACGCACCAGACCTGCAAGACATATTGGAGGACAAGGCAAGGCAAATAAGATCGATCTACGGATCGCATGGGCACCCCACGACACGTGACGATAACCGTCACGCCGGATATGGCAAATATGGCCAGGCTGAACAGGGCAGGCAAGGCTCATATGAGCTACGTCGTGATATAGCCCAGTACAGAGGCGCCGCACACCCACTATGCTTTACAGATGAAGTAATGGATCATCAAATCCCCAAAGGGTTTAAACCCGTAAACATCAAATCATACGATGGCACAACAGATCCTGCGGTATGGATCGAGGATTATCTCCTTCATATCCACATGGCCTGCGGTGATGATCTACACGCCATAAAATACCTCCCACTCAAGCTTAAAGGACCAGCTCGGAATTGGCTTCACAGCTTGCCAGCAGAGTCAATTGTTTGCTGGGAGGACCTGGAATCTGCATTCCTCGACAACTTCCAGGGCACTTATGTGCGACCACCAAACGCCGATGACCTAAGCCACATAATTCAGCAGCCAGAGGAATCGGCCAGACAATTCTGGACACGGTTCCTAACCAAGAAAAATCAAATAGTTGACTGTCCGGATCCAGAGGCTCTCGCAGCCTTCAAACATAATATCCGTGACAAATGGCTTGCCCGGCACCTTGGACAGGAAAAGCCAAAATCCATGGCAGCCCTCACAACACTCATGACCCACTTTTGCACGGGAGAAGACAGCTGGCTAGCTCGTAGTAATAACATGACGAAGAGCCCGGGTAATTCAGATACCAAGGACAACAATGGCAGGTCGCGTCGCAACAAGCACAAGCGCCGCATTAACGGCAACAATACTGAGGATACGACAGTTAATGCCGGATTTGGAGGCTCTAAACCCGGTCAGTGGAAGAAGCCATTCAAAAGAAATCCTCCGGGCCCATCCAGTTTAGACCAGATACTCGATCGCTCGTGCGAGATACACGGCACCCAAAACAACTAGCCAATCAGACCAACAGGGATTGTTGGGTGTTCAAGAAGGCAGGCAAGTTAAGTGCCAAAAACAGAGACAAGGGGCTGCATAGCGATGACGAGGAGGAGCCCCGATCGCCGAACAACAGAGGACAGAAGGGCTTCCCTCCACAAGTGCGGACGGTGAACATGATATACGCAACCCACATCCCTAAAAGGGAACGGAAGCGTGCGCTCAGGGATGTATATGCATTGGAGCCACTCGCCCCAAAGTTCAACCCATGGTCCTCCTGCCCGATCACTTTTGATCAAAGGGACCACCCCACTAGCATTCGTCATGGTGGATTCGCCGCATTGGTTCTAGACCCAATCATTGACCGATTTCACCTCACTAGGGTCCTCATGGATGGCGGCAGCAGCCTGAACCTGCTTTACCAGGATACAGTGCGGAAAATGGGCATAGATCCCTCAAGGATTAAACCCACAAAGACGACCTTTAAAGGCGTCATACCAGGTGTAGAGGCCAGTTGTACAGGCTCAGTTACACTTGAAGTGGTGTTTGGATCCCCGGATAATCTCCGAAGCGAGGAGTTAATCTTCGACATAGTCCCGTTCCGCAGTGGCTATCACGCCCTGCTCGGGCGAACCGCATTTGCAAAGTTCAATGCGGTGTCGCACTACGCATATCTCAAGCTCAAGATGCCAGGCCCTAGCAGAGTCATTACGGTCAATGGAAATACCGAACGCTCTCTCTGAACAGAGGAGCACAAGGCGGCCCTCGCGGCGGAAGTACAAAGTAGCCTCTCAAGGCAATTCTACAGTCCGGCTATTAAATGTTCGGACACCGTCAAGCGCGCCCGAAGTAACCTACCACAAGACCGTCCGGCACATTCCAAGCAAGCATAGCAGTGCGGCCCCGACCCCAGCCCTCGCAAGATTGCGAAACCAGTACCACGCGTACATAATTACGCTCTGGAAGTACCATGGGCATAAGGGGAGGGGCACAACCACGGCATGCCCAAAAGGCGGCTCAACCGCACTAGGGGCTCCCGATTTTGTCGTTTCTCTTTTCTTACTTTCAGGACTCCACTCTTCAGAAGGCCTGTCCGGCAATACAATCACCGAACACATGATGCAACAGCCAGGGAGACAGCAAGCCACATCGAACGTCCAGGTGGTCTATATAACGGGCTAAATACCTGTCTTACTTAAAGTCTCGCAGCTTGCCCCTGGAGGGGGACATGTCAAATAATCCCATCTCTTGCTTATCACACTATTTGCATCGTTCTGCTTTCATAGCAGCCCTTTAATAAACAATACATAGCTCTTGTCTATTATTGCATTCATTTTTCATGTAAATATGTTCAGTCATGACATCATGCAACCGTACACTTTGTTATGGCCAATACACCAGGGGCTTAAGTTCCCCAGAATACGGTGTGAGAAGACTGAACACTCTTATGAGTACGGCACCCCGAACTTATAGCATTATATGCATCGGCTCCGAATCATGTCTTGGGTCAATAGTTGGGTTTGCCCGGCTCCCATGTTTTGGTACCTTACGTTCCGCTATGTCAGCTAAGGTAGCGCTAGGAGAACTACTGCGATTGTGCCCCAGTTGAGCTGGGTTAACACCTCAGTAGAGAAAGCTAAAACTGACCGTCATGATAGGGCGAGAGACCAGTCGCTGTTCGAGAGGTTTTTCGAGTCCCTAAAGACTTATGCCGCTTCGGGCGAGGAGCCGGATTTATCCGGCCTAGGCGTGGATAGCGCCCCGAACTCGGTCTTACGAATACTAGGGGCTTCACCGAAATTTAAAATTATAGAATTCTATGGCTAAGTGAGAGTGATAAAGCATTATAAGTCTGATCGCCTAGTTCGTTGTAATGAGCGCCTCCCTCGAAGGACCCACGAATGGGAACAAGAGCGCTTAGGTTTATCCCGAACACCCCAGCACTCGTGGCATGGGGGCAGAAGCAGACGACTTGCATCTCTCAGATTTAATAAACGGCCGCACAGAAGGTAATATTTTAAATTCAAAAATCGTTGCTTAGCGCACATGAACAAGTTTTCAGCGCACAGGATAAACACGAGCGAGTTTAATCAAAAATTACATCCCTGGTACATTCATTCGCCACAAGACGGGCACTGTGACGCCCCCGATTCAATCGTACACTAATCATGCACGCAAATGTGTACAATCAAGATCAGGGACTCACGGGAAGATATCACAACACAACTCTACAAATAAAATAAGTCATACAAGCATCATAATACAAGCCAGGGGCCTCGAGGGCTCGAATACAAGTGCTCGATCATAGACGAGTCAGCGGAAGCAACAATATCTGAGTACAGACATAAGTTAAACAAGTTGCCATAAGATGGCTAGCACAAACTGGGATACAGATCGAAAGAGGCGCAGGCCTCCTGCCTGGGATCCTCCTAACTACTCCTGGTCGTCGTCGTCAGCCTGCACGTAGTAGTAGGCACCTCCAATGTAGTAGTCGTCGTCGACGCTGGCTCCTGGCTCCTGGACTCCAGCATCTGGTTGCGACAACCAGAAAGAAAGGAAAGGGGAAAAAAAGGGGGGAGAAAGCAACCGTGAGTACTCATCCAAAGTACTCGCAAGCAAGGAACTACACTACATATGCATGGGTATATGTGTAAGGAGGCCATATCAGTGGACTGAACTGCAGAATGCCAGAATAAGAGGGGGATAGCTAATCCTGTCGAAGACTACGCTTCTGGCAGCCTCCGTCTTGCAGCATGTAGAAGAGAGTAGATTGAAGTCCTCCAAGTAGCATCTCCAAGTAGCATATCCAGGTAGCATCTCCAAGCGCATCTCCAGTCGCATCGCATAGCATAATCCTACCCGGCGATCCTCCCCTCGTCGCCCTGTGGAAAAGCGATCACCGGGTTGTCTGTGGAACTTGGAAGGGTGTGTTTTATTAAGTATCCGGTTCTAGTTGTCATAAGGTCAAGGTACAACTCCAAGTCGTCCTGTTACCGAAGATCACGGCTATTCGAATAGATTAACTTCCCTGTAGGGGTGCACCACATAACCCAACACACTCGATCCCATTTGGCCGGACACACTTTCCTGGGTCATGCCCGGCCTCGGAAGATCAACACGTCACAGCCCCACCTAGGCACAACAGAGAGGTCAGCACGCCGGTCTAAATCCTATGCACGCAGGGGTCTGGGCCCATCGCCCATTGCACACCTGCACGTTGCGTACGCGGCCGGTGAGCAGACCTAGCAACCTCCATTACAAAGGAAGTTGCGTTAACGCAGTCCAACCCGGCGCGCGCCACTCAGTCGCTGACGTCAAGAAGGCTTCGGCTGATACCACGACGCCGGGATACCCATAACTACTCCCGCGTAGATGGTTAGTGCGTATAGGCTCGTAGCCGACTCAGATCAAATACCAAGATCTCGTTAAGCGTGTTAAGTATCCGCGAACGCCGAACAGGGCCAGGCCCACCTGTCTCCTAGGTGGTCTCAACCTGCCCTGCCGCTCCGCCACAAAGTAACAGTCGGGGGCCGTCGGGAACCCAGGCCCACCTCTACCGGGATGGAGCCACCTGTCCTTTCAGCCCCCAACTCCGAACAGTATCACAGGTAATGTAACAGTGTAAAGTATATAGTATATGCCCGTGATCACCTCCCGAAGTGATCACAGCCCAGTAGTATAGCATGGCAGACGGACAAGAGTGTAGGGCCACTGATGGAACACTAGCATCCTATACTAAGCATTTAGGATTGTGGGTAAGGTATCAATGACTGTAGCAGCAATGACAGGCTATGCATCAGAATAGGATTAACGGAAAGCAGTAACATGCTACGCTACTCTAATGCAAGCAGTATAGAGAAGAGTAGGCGATATCTGGTGATCAAGGGGGGGGGGGGCTTGCCTGGTTGCTCTGGCAAGAGAGAGGGGTCGTCAACTCCGTAGTCGAACTGGTCAGCAGCAGCGTCGGTCTCGTAGTGTACCGGAGAGAAGAGGGGGAAGAAATAATGAATACGGAGCAAACAAAGCACCACAAAATATATCAAGGCAATACGCGGTGTTCGGTGTGCCCTAACGCGGTAGTAGGTGATACCGGTGAAGGGGGAAAACCCCCGGAAAAGTATTCCCGGTGTTTCGTGTTTTCGGGCGGAGGAGCCGGAGGGGAAAAGTTGCGGGTTCGATAGGTTAGGGGTGTATGGCGGACGAACGGACCGCGTATCCAGATTCGTCTCGTCGCTCTGAGCAACTTTCATGTTGAAAATATTTTAATCCGGGTTACGGATTAAAAGATATGATTTTCTAAAGATTTTATTAATTTCTGGAATTTAATTAATTATTTAATTAATTCGAAAAATGGATTTATGACGTCAGCATGATGTCATGCTGACGTCAGCAGTCAACAGAGTTGACTTGGTCAACCT
>NC_057813.1:346078714-346108154 GCF_018294505.1 Triticum aestivum
AAATCATTTTAGATAATTGTTTTATCGTTGTTTTAGTTTATTTAGTGCATCTAATCATATTATAAAAATGTGGTTTCACCACCATAATTACTTAGGATTTATTGGTCAACCTTAGAACATTTAGTTTTTGACAATTGAAAACTTTTATTATTTGCTTGATTTTGAATTTGAATTCGAACGGGATTTGATGCATCTAGAGGTTAACAACAGTAATCGTGGTGACGTGGCATCGTTAATAGGGAATTACTGTAGTGTAACTATCCGGGCATCACAAATCTCCTCCACTACAAGAAATCTCGTCCCGAGATTTAAGAGGGGAGTAAGGGGAAAGACTAGGTTACGAAATTCTAACGATCCTTCTTGGTCTTGGTTACTCTTCTCGAAGAGGTAGATCCACTACGTTGATGTCTTAATTTCTCTGTTGCAGGTCATCATGATGAAGTCGACGTCCTTTCTTCGGGATCTCCATCGTACTTATGAAAAGGGTAAGGGGTAGCTTCAAAAGGTCAGACCTCTACAAGGTTGCAACCTGGTAGCTAACATCGGGGAAGGTGGCGGAAAGTAACTCTCGAACTAAAACTTAAGAAAATATTAAGAGCAAGTAAGGAGGTACCATGAGAAGTTTCAAGCGGGTAGGCAATCGTTCGTTGCCTAAAACAGAGTGTGAAGGGGGTTCAAAGCAACGGAAATAAGTATTGTATTTAATACCAGAATTGAGGATCCCACGGAAGGTGGCTCGTGAATTACATACGAAGCCAAGCGTGAGGAATAACCTTGGAAACAGGGGGTGTATGGGAGAGTCAGGTTTCGATCCTGGGACCTGTGGGTTATGGGCCCACCATGTTGGTTAAAGTAGAAAGGGCAGTAATGTCTTGCACGATCATGTAAGCAAGGCATGTAAGAGGATAGCCTGTCAGTTATGTTGGCAACAACATCGGTACCAAGGGCGAGGGACGAAGAGAACCATTTTCCTGCTCGTTGAACGAGGCAGACCAATAGGCAAAGTTCTCGTCCATCGGCGGTTACCGGAATGTCATCAACAAAAGTAACACGGTCTTACTAACAACGTGGTACCACAAGGTTCTTACCTAAGCAGGGAATTATCACTGCTTAGTTAAGTCGGATTACCAGAAAGGTTCAACAAAACAATAGAAAGGAAAATACGATTATCAGAATAATCAGAACAATGGAAAGGAAAATGTGTTTAAACACATGTTTCAGGGGTATATCCTTCCCAAGGACAAGCAGAGCATGATATCCATGACAGGATATAATGTAGAAAACTCCTTAGGTAGGGGAGAGAATTTTCATGACACTACCCATACAACGGTGTTTGGATAATTGAGCAGGAAACTTTTAGCATTGGGCTTCAAATGTTTTTGTTGAAACATCGGAGTACCATAGACATGCTTCGAGATAGAATTGACATGGTCTTCAGGTGAAGATCAAACTTTGGAAACACGAAGGATCCATCAGGAATAACTTGTAGAATAAGTCTTACAATTTCCCCATGGATGAACGGATAACCTTGCTGAAAAGGAATCTATAGTGATAGGTCCTCCAGCCGAGGGGGGGGGGTGCTAGGCATGACATCATGTTACCGGGTCATCAAAGGATCAACATCATAACTCTTGGAAAATGTCCCAACCATCATATCTGACCGAGATTCAGATCCGATTGGTGTCAGGATACCTCAGACTCAGGATGTCCGAGAAGAAAAGCTGCGGCACATATCGACGAAATGACATTGTAAGATCCTCGGGAAATGAACTATGGGAGTGGGTTCCTGAAACAATAGTTCATCATTAAACCAAGGAGAGGACAAGGATGTGTCTGGTGAACTCAACGGCAATTCACCGATATTCCCAAAAGATGGATTTCCACCATTAGGTGAACAAGGAGATAACATTTGTCAGATCAAATGATATAAGGAAGTATGCTCGAGGAAAACATACACAATTAAACATTGGTTGAAAGGTGCGCCCGAAATGTGGATTGGGTTGCACGACCAATGTCAGAATGGTGATTCAATTAGCGAATGACTTAGAATGAACTATCGATCATTAACTTCGAAGCAATAGGGTTGCTAGAAGTGCATAATCCAAACAACACCGTTCACTTGTGGGTACCCCGGTTGGAATCAACACGAGGACCAAGAAAGAATGGTGATGGTGAGAAGTATCATTATAGCAAGAATTCTTAAGAGGTGGAGCAATCCTCATAACATTCTTAACATCAAAGATGGTAATACTCCGCGGTAGAATATAACATAAGTTGGATAGCAAGGAACTCAAGGTACAACACAATACATGAACAAGTTTTGTGTTGGAGGGAATGCAATAATGTTGTCGCTGATAACACCAATCATCGAGGGCAAGGATGGTAATTCTCATCATGATTTCAATAGATCTCTTGGAAGAGCTCAGAATGTTGATGATATTCACGACACATTTGTCGCAAGAGTTCATGAAGATGTAATCGATCGGTGATGACATCAAGTCAAAGTAATGATAAAGTGATAGGTTATTGGAACCAAGGGTACGACACAAACTCGAAACCAAGCTTGTTGTTCAAGGCGAAATGATATGACGATGATGATCGACGTAAGGTTAGTTCATCGTCGAAAATTGTGCTCCGGGAAGAAGGACCGGGTAGCACAGTTAAAATTAGCTCGATAATGATATAGCCGATCAGGCTAGGAATGACTTGAAGGATTAATAAATTTGTAAGCAGTGATGGGTTCAAATACTTGTTGAATCGCAATGCGAACTCGATTCAGTTATCGGTGTCTTTGAGTGTATGATAACTCAGAGCCCGTGAAAAATTGGAATCAGTGGAAAGGTAGCACTTGATGAAGAACTCATAAGAAGTTATGCAGTTCCATGATAATCTTGAGATACCAGGGGGTAATACTCAACTCAAGATCAAAGTAAAGGTTGGACTGGTGTATTGATCCATAGAAGACAATTGTTTTAACTTGTCCGAGAAATGGAATCAAAGAAGAACAATCATGGTCGGAACCACGGTTGCAAGGGATCAATTCACAGATACATATGTTAGCTATCAAAGAAATAGTTATTATTACAAGAAGCTTCCATGATAGGATATACATCGCGTCCATGGGCATGAACACAAAGTTCAAGGTCGACTCCCACTTCCTCAATGCATAATCTTCCATTCACCTCTCGTATTTCGAAGATGACATTAGTTGTTGAAAGTTTTACCTGGTGCAATACCAGATAAGTATGACTCGTGAAAACTTTCGGGTTCACACGGTTTAGAGAAGGCATATGTTCAACCCATAGGGGCTTCTTAGAAACATATACCACAAGTTTCCAGAGTAAATAACACAAGCCCGAAAGCAGAGCATGGTTGGCCAAGCAGAGGATACAACTTAACAAGGGCATCATGTATAAGGGGAAGAACTCACAAGGTGTTCAAATGTGAAGGACACTGTCGGATAACAATCCAACAAAGGACTTGATAGTCCACAAAGGATCTGATATGAGTATCGGTACTCAACCAGAAGAGGAAGGAATGCAAATGCAACAGGTTATGGAATCATCTGAATAATTCAAAGCTTAAATAAAAAGGAATTATGATTTCCAAAACAAAGGATCAGAAGCAGACGTTCTGATCAAGGATGGATCAATTGAATATACCAGAGGCACAATCGACGACTGATAGTTTGGTCGAGAACCAGCTCATGTTTGAAAGACGTCTGAGCCGGAGAGATAATTTAAAAGGATCAACGATGATTGCGTGTATTCGCAGCATATTGAGTCAACAGACTCAAAATGATAATGACAAGGAATGTCAATAAGATTTCTATACTTATGGGATTAATCATAATGAAAGCAAACAAGAAATTTCAGAGCAATAGGTTGCTGAGGATTTTTGGAATATCGGGTGGTATTTCGAAGACTTTTGTGTAACACATGAACAACTGGGGGATGAGCGGATACTCGATAAGTGCGAGAATTAACCGTAGGGGTATTCAAGTGACAAAGAACAGCAAGGCAGTAAGCTCAAGGGATTATTGAAACAACGACGAGTTTTTCAGGGTATCTTGTAATAACAAGACCACTGGGGATGAATGTAAGAATAACAAATGCAAGTAGTTATCCATAAGGGTTTGCGGTGGAAGGTGAATTGCAAACGCGATGAACACAAGTTCTCGGGTTAACAGTGGAGAGTATCTTCAGGGTCTTCTGGTGCAGCAGACGATCATTAGTAATAAGGGGCTCTCCGGGTGAAAGTGATAACGAGATCCTAATGTTAGATTTAGTAAACTTCATTTAACCCGAATAGAGGAGAGATCGGAGTCCCAGAGTAAAGGTCGAGGAGTAAAAGATCCTAGTACCACCCGATGGCGGCGTGGGCCCGTAAGGCACACAGCCAAGTTAGTAAAAGTTTTGCAATGTCTAGACTCGACTTCAGCCAAGGAGTGTGGAAGGGGGATTCCTACAGGCAGTCGGCTCTGATACCAACTTGTGACGCCCCCGATTCAATCGTACACTAATCATGCACGCAAATGTGTACAATCAAGATCAGGGACTCACGGGAAGATATCACAACACAACTCTACAAATAAAATAAGTCATACAAGCATCATAATACAAGCCAGGGGCCTCGAGGGCTCGAATACAAGTGCTCGATCATAGACGAGTCAGCGGAAGCAACAATATCTGAGTACAGACATAAGTTAAACAAGTTGCCATAAGATGGCTAGCACAAACTGGGATACAGATCGAAAGAGGCGCAGGCCTCCTGCCTGGGATCCTCCTAACTACTCCTGGTCGTCGTCGTCAGCCTGCACGTAGTAGTAGGCACCTCCAATGTAGTAGTCGTCGTCGACGCTGGCTCCTGGCTCCTGGACTCCAGCATCTGGTTGCGACAACCAGAAAGAAAGGAAAGGGGAAAAAGGGGGGAGAAAGCAACCGTGAGTACTCATCCAAAGTACTCGCAAGCAAGGAGCTACACTACAAATGCATGGGTATATGTGTAAAGAGGCCATATCAGTGGACTGAACTGCAGAATGCCAGAATAAGAGGGGGATAGCTAATCCTGTCGAAGACTACGCTTCTGGCAGCCTCCGTCTTGCAGCATGTAGAAGAGAGTAGATTGAAGTCCTCCAAGTAGCATCTCCAAGTAGCATATCCAGGTAGCATCTCCAAGCGCATCTCCAGTCGCATCGCATAGCATAATCCTACCCGGCGATCCTCCCCTCGTCGCCCTGTGGAAAAGCGATCACCGGGTTGTCTGTGGAACTTGGAAGGGTGTGTTTTATTAAGTATCCGGTTCTAGTTGTCATAAGGTCAAGGTACAACTCCAAGTCGTCCTGTTACCGAAGATCACGGCTATTCGAATAGATTAACTTCCCTGCAGGGGTGCACCACATAACCCAACACACTCGATCCCATTTGGCCGGACACACTTTCCTGGGTCATGCCCGGCCTCGGAAGATCAACACGTCACAGCCCCACCTAGGCACAACAGAGAGGTCAGCACGCCGGTCTAAATCCTATGCACGCAGGGGTCTGGGCCCATCGCCCATTGCACACCTGCACGTTGCGTACGCGGCCGGTGAGCAGACCTAGCAACCTCCATTACAAAGGAAGTTGCGTTAACGCAGTCCAACCCGGCGCGCGCCACTCAGTCGCTGACGTCAAGAAGGCTTCGGCTGATACCACGACGCCGGGATACCCATAACTACTCCCGCGTAGATGGTTAGTGCGTATAGGCTCGTAGCCGACTCAGATCAAATACCAAGATCTCGTTAAGCGTGTTAAGTATCCGCGAACGCCGAACAGGGCCAGGCCCACCTGTCTCCTAGGTGGTCTCAACCTGCCCTGCCGCTCCGCCACAAAGTAACAGTCGGGGGCCGTCGGGAACCCAGGCCCACCTCTACCGGGATGGAGCCACCTGTCCTTTCAGCCCCCAACTCCGAACAGTATCACAGGTAATGTAACAGTGTAAAGTATATAGTATATGCCCGTGATCACCTCCCGAAGTGATCACAGCCCAGTAGTATAGCATGGCAGACGGACAAGAGTGTAGGGCCACTGATGGAACACTAGCATCCTATACTAAGCATTTAGGATTGTGGGTAAGGTATCAATGACTGTAGCAGCAATGACAGGCTATGCATCAGAATAGGATTAACGGAAAGCAGTAACATGCTACGCTACTCTAATGCAAGCAGTATAGAGAAGAGTAGGCGATATCTGGTGATCAAGGGGGGGGGCTTGCCTGGTTGCTCTGGCAAGAGAGAGGGGTCGTCAACTCCGTAGTCGAACTGGTCAGCAGCAGCGTCGGTCTTGTAGTCTACCGGAGAGAAGAGGGGGAAGAAATAATGAATACGGAGCAAACAAAGCACCACAAAATATATCAAGGCAATACGCGGTGTTCGGTGTGCCCTAACGCGGTAGTAGGTGATACCGGTGAAGGGGGAAAACCCCCGGAAAAGTATTCCCGGTGTTTCGTGTTTTCGGGCAGAGGAGCCGGAGGGGAAAAGTTGCGGGTTCGATAGGTTAGGGGTGTGTGGCGGACGAACGGACCGCGTATCCAGATTCGTCTCGTCGCTCTGAGCAACTTTCATGTTGAAAATATTTTAATCCGGGTTACGGATTAAAAGATATGATTTTCTAAAGATTTTATTAATTTCTGGAATTTAATTAATTATTTAATTAATTCGAAAAATGGATTTATGACGTCAGCATGATGTCATGCTGACGTCAGCAGTCAACAGAGTTGACTTGGTCAACCTAACATGTGGGTCCAGTGGGACCCACCTGTCATTCTCTGTTTAGGTTAATTACAGATTAGTTAATTTAATTAGTGATTAGGTTAATTTAATCAGGATTAGTTAACTTAATTAGTTACTTAATTAACTAATTAATATTTTAATTATTTTAATTATTATTTATTTATTTATTCAATATATTTTTTTATTCCTCTTTTTTTTTCTAAAACATTCAGGGGTGGGTCCCCACTTGCCATTGGCCCCAGGGGCCTATGCGGGTCGGGCGATGGGGCGCTCGAGGTGCCCGACCCGGGCGAGGGCCAGCGGGCATAGAAGGGTGCCGGGCGCCGGAGATGGCACCGGCGAGGCCACATCGGGGCATCACCGGGGCTAGGCGGCGCGGTGGAGGGTGCACGGGACGCAGGGGGAGGCAGGGCATGAGCGGGTGGAGTTGGCCGCCAGTGGCCAGAGTGGGGCGGCGGAGGATGGGCGGCGGTGAGCGCGGGCGCGCGCGTCGGGCGTGGCTGGCGCGGCGAGGGCGGCCCGGAGCGTGAGCTCCGCTATGCGGGCGCTGCAGGGGGGGAAAGGACGACGCCGGCGACAGAGAAAGAGAAGGAGGGAGCTCACGTCGGGGAGTAGGGCACGGGGCAGCGGGGGGGTGAGGAGGATGACGGGGACGACGGCGGAGAGGAGCAGTCCGGCGAGGGGGTCCCTGGCGGCGGGGCGGCGTCGAGCGGCGACGGCAGTGGTAGCGACGTAGGGCGGCGAGGCACCGGGGCGATGGCGTCGGGGTCGCCGAGTTCGATCCCACCCCTTCCCGATCCAGTTCGGGTCGGGGAAGAGGGGCGAGGGGGAAGGCGAGCCGGAGAGGCGGCGACGAGGAGGACGGCGAGGCGAAGGCGCCGATGCACGCGAGGGGATCGGGCGCGGGGAGATCCTCTCCCCGGCACGATGCGTGCGTGCGTGCTTGTGTGTGTGTGTTGTGTGGTGGCGGCGGGTGAGGGAGACGAGGGGGAGGTGGGGATCGTGAGGGGAAAGTGGGGGAGCGGGGTCGCTAGGTGTCGGTCGCCCCAGGGGGCTATAGGCACCGGCTGGGCCGGCCTGGTTGGCCCAGAGGCCAGCTGGGCTGTGGCCCAGTGGGGGGGGGTTCTTTCCCTTTTTTTCTGTTTCCTTTTCTTCTTCTTTTTTTATTCTATTTCTTTTCAGTTTTCTTTTATTTTAGTTTTATAAAATTTAAAAGCGACAACTTATTTGGTGTTATTAAATAGGTCACAGCCCCAAATATTCTGGCACCTTAAATAAAGTGTTTTGCATGTGCTTATTATTTTAAAATCATTTTAGATAATTGTTTTATCGTTGTTTTAGTTTATTTAGTGCATCTAATCATATTATAAAAATGTGGTTTCACCACCATAATTACTTAGGATTTATTGGTCAACCTTAGAACATTTAGTTTTTGACAATTGAAAACTTTTATTATTTGCTTGATTTTGAATTTGAATTCGAACGGGATTTGATGCATCTAGAGGTTAACAACAGTAATCGTGGTGACGTGGCATCGTTAATAGGGAATTACTGTAGTGTAACTATCCGGGCATCACAGGCACCCTTCAGGACGCCCTCATAATACATCCCGGGCCGGCGATGCTCCTTCCCCTCCGGTGGCCCTTTTGTCACCAGCTTCTCAGCATCCATCTTGCCCCAGTGCACTTTAGCACGGGCAAAAGCCCTACGGGCGCCTTCGATGCATACGGAGCACTTGATGACTTCAAACCGTGGACATGCATCCACCAGCCACTGCACCAGCCCAAAATAGCTCAAAGGCATGGCCTCCCCAGGACATAGCCGGCCTATCAGGCCCTTCATGGCCTGTTCGGCTGCCTTATGAAGCTCGACCAGCTGCTTCAGTTGGTCGCTCAGGGGCACCGGGTGTTCGGCCTCAGCATACTGGAACCAGAACACCTTCTCCGTCGAGCTCCCTTCCTCGGCCCGGTAGAATGCGGCGGCGGCGGATACACTGCAGGGCAGATCTACGAATGCTCCTGGAGAGCTCCGGATTCGGGTAAGTAACAGGTAATTTACTTTCGCGTGCTTGCTTTGCATAAAGAATGCCCTACCCGCCGCAATCTTCTTCATCGCCTCAATTTCCTGGAGGGCTTTTTGGGCTTCGGCCTTGGTAGATTTGGCGCTTTCAAGTGCCGAGACAAGCTCGGACTGTCGAGTCTTCGAGTCAAGCTCTAAACTCTCATTTTTTTCACAAGAGCATTAAGCTCTTGCCGCAGCTCAGCCACCTGTGCCTCTTGTTTCTCTCGCTCGGAGCGCTCCATGGCCACATTGTGTTCGTCCTTGGAAAGCGCTTCCTTCAGGGTCGCCACCTCGGTTGTGGCCCCTATAACATTCATGTTGGTCCTGTCATTTTTGCAACCAGGTATTTTTATATACTTACATAAGGTACTACATACCTTCCTTGTCCTCGAGCTGCTTCTTGGCAAGGCCGAGCTCGTTCTTGGACCGCTCGAGGCTCTGCTTCAATGCATCGACCTCCGCAGTCAGTGCGGCAGAGGTCAGAAGTGCAGCCTGCATTCCCATATTGACATATTTATGTTAGACTCCTGCGTATATCTTTTTTAGATCCTCAGTCCGGCTTTTCCTTCTGAACACCAAACTGAGCATCAGGGGCTACTCTCTATGCGGCACCATTTTCATATGTTTTAAATACATACCTCAAAGCCTGTTAGAAGGCTGGCACAGGCTTCTGTCAGCCCGCTCTTCGTGGACTGAACCTTCTGGATCACCGCACTCATAACAGCGCGGTGCTCCTCGTCGATGGAGGCGCTGTTAAGCACCTCCAGCAAATTGTCCGGCGCCTCCGGTTGGAGGGAGGCCGTCGGCGTCGTAGGCTTGCCCTTCTTGCAAGGGGGCCGCCTGCCGGACTCCGGAATCACTGAAGGTTCCGGAGCGGTGTCCGGCCCAGGGCCGGACTTAGATCCCTCTGGGGCTTCGTCCCCTTTGGGCCTGGTGTCCGGGAGGTCGCCTTGCGGCGCCTCCAGGACCACCTCCTCCTGGTTTAGCCCCTTTTGGGACTCCACCTTGGCATCGTCCGTAGGGCGAGGGGAGGTAGCCGTCGGGAGTGAAGTGTTATTCACATCCGACGAGTCCAGGGAGCCGCTCGACGAATCGCCGAGCTGAGCCTTGGGCGGCTGCGTAATTGAACTCGGCGTCAGACGGTACTGTACAATAGAGGAACGCCATAAGTTATTTTCATATCCGGATACTTACGATTTTGCCAGGGGCTTGGCCCTGGATGGCCATTCCTCTCCGCCGTCGTCGGCGTCGGAGGTGTAGTTCGGAAGAAGGGTCTTCCCCTTCTTGGCCCCTCCGTCCTCCCCAGTTGGGGCGGCCTTCCTTTTCTTTCCTCCCCCCGCTGGAGGGGGAGAGGCTTCTTCTTCCTCCTCGTCTTCAGAGGCGGAGGGCGTTTCGAGGTCGTCGGGCGATGAATCCGACACCACCAGGCGTCGGGAACTCTTTCGGGTCCCCGTGGCCTTCTTCTTGGCCTTCTTCTCCGGCACCACGTGGGGTGCCGGAACCAGTAGCTTCGTTAAGCGTGCATCTACTGGGCCTTCGGGTAAAGGGGCCGGACAGTCAAACTGTTTGGACGTCCTCTTCCAGTCCTATCAAAGGAGCGGGTGTTTAGATCCTGCATAGAGTCAACCTATGAAAATCAAGTATCCTGTAAAGAATAAAAACAAGATTACTTTGGTGGCTTGGCGCTTGGCGCAGAATCCGCGATCCTCGGTGACGGGAGGGGGAACCTTGAAGCTCTTGAATAGCACCTTCCAGGCGTCCTCGTGCTTTGTGTTGAAGAGCCTGCACAAAGCCTGGTGCTGGACCGGGTCGAACTCCCACAAGTTGAAGGCCCGTCGTTGACACGGGAGGATCCGGCGGAAGAGCATGGCCTGGACTACGTTGACATGTTTAACCTTCTTGTTCACCAGGTCTTGAACGCAGGTTTGGAGTCTGGCCACCTCTTCCGGATTACCCCACAACAGGCCCGTCTCTTTCCAGGATGTGAGCCGCGTGGGGATGCCAGATTGGAATTCGAGGGCCGCTACCCATTCAGGGTCATGCGGCTCGGTAATGTAGAACCACCCCGATTGCCACCCCTTGATGGTTTCCACGAAGGAGCCCTCGAGCCATGTGACGTTGGGCATCCTGCCCACCATGGCGCCTCTGCACTCCGCTTGCCGGCCGCCCACGACCTTCATCTTGACACTGAAGATCTTCAGCCATAGGCCGAAGTGAGGCTTGATGTGGAGGAAGGCCTCGCACACGACGATAAACGCCAAGATGTTGAGGATGAAGTTCGGGGCCAGATCATGGAAATCCAGGCCGTAGTAGAACATGAACCCCCGGACAAATGGGTGAAGTGGGAAGCCCAGCCCGCGGAGGAAACGGGTGAGGAACACCACCCTCTCATGGGGCCTAGGGGTGGGGATGAGTTGCCCCTCATCTGGAAGCCGGTGCGTGATGTCATTAGACAAGTATCCGGCCTTCCTCAACTTTTTGATGTGCCCCTCCATGACGGTGGAGGCCATCCATCTACCTCCCACTCCGAACATGATTGGAGAAGGTTGAGGTGGGAAGTGCGGACTTGGGCACTGGAGCTCGAGTGCGCAGGAATGGATAAGCGAAGGAGGAAGAAGGCGTAGATGCAAAGGGTAGATCCTTATCCCCTTATATGGGAGGCCGAAACTATGAGCCCCCACCAGCCTAGTAAACTTCGCTTATCTCCCAAGCCCCGCGATTAATGGCACGGTTGGGTTACCCACGCTCGTATTGATGAGGATCCCGGAATAAGGGGACACGATCTCTGCTTTGACAAGACGTGCCAAGGAAACCGCCTCGCTAAACGCGCCGAGGTGGGACAGTAAAACATATAAAAGCTTGGCCGTGGTGTGATGTCACACTATGGAATACGTCAGCAGATTAGATTTGTGTAAATATTATTCTCTCTACGGTGGTATGTGAAAATTATTTTGCAGAGCCGGACACTATCCTTGTGTTCAACATCTTCTATGAAGTATTTGGAGGAGGAACCCGCCTTGCAATGCCGAAGACAATTTGCGCGTCGGACTCATCATCACTGAAGCCTGGTTCAGGGGCTACTGAGGGAGTCCTGGATTAGGGGGTGTCCGGATGGCCGAACTGTGACCTTTGGCTGGACTCCCGGACTATGAAGATACAAGATTGAAGACTTCGTCCCGTGTCCAGATAGGACTTTCCTTGGCGTGGAAGGCAAGCTTGGCGATACGATATGTAGATCTCCTCCCCTTGTAACTGACTCTGTGTAACCCTAGCCCTCTCCGGTGTCTATATAAGCCGGAGAGTTTTAGTCCATAGGACGAACAACAATCATATCGTAGGCTAGCTTCTAGGGTTTAGCCTCTCTGATCTCGTGGTGGATCAATTCTTGTACTACCCATATCATCAATATTAATCAAGCAGGAGTAGGGTTTTACCTCCATCGAGAGGGCCCGAACCTGGGTAAAAACACAGTGTCCCTTGTCTCCTGTTACCATCCGCCTAGACGCACAGTTCGGGACCCCATACCCGAGATCCGCCAGTTTTGACACAGACAGGGGGGTTGTGGACGTGCTTCAAGGAGCACCGCAACGCTTCTGTTTGTGGAAGATATCCACCTGCCGGCAAGGTGCAAGAGAAGCATGGGCGATGGTGAAGACGCGCTACAACAAGCTGGACCCGAACCATATGGCCGAAGTTGGACCGGCCGGACTAGATGGGCAAGAAATTCCCGTGAATCTGGTATATGACCAGGTGGTGTTAGCCGCCAAGTATTCTCAACAGGATTGTAAGTTAGATAGCATGTTGGATGGTATAGGGGATGAATATAATTAGTCCAAATGACTGTGTAATTCGATGGACATAAGTAGCCCCTAGCCGGATTTAAAATCATTTGTCGTGGCGGACCTTTTCGCTTCAGCCCCCGGAACCTAAAATCCGGGGTGTGTCCGAATACCCGCTCGGTTAGGGGTCATAAGTGCTTGAACAGACAAGTACCCAACTAGTTATGTTATATTGCATGGTTAGCAAGAAACATCTTCCAGGGAGAATAGTTCCGTTAAGGGTTCCTTTCCCTGGGTAAGCATGTGTCAAGGCACATGTCCGGACTGCGAACCAAAGCGCAGGATACGAAACTTCTGGGGATTAATTTTATAATAAACGAAGGCATCTTTTGTTCACCGACTGAATATTCTCTTAAGGAAACCAGTTTTCGGCTTCACCCAGTCTGAGGTACACATCCGGCTCAACCGGCGGTAACAATCATAGAGGTGCTCCCCTTATGCCCTAGCCGAATTAACGGGAACGTAGGGCATAAACACAGGAGCCAGGCAACCCAGCTTGGCCACGTCTTAAGTCATATCGATGCATATAAAGGTGAAGAAAAGGCACACATGGAAAAAAGAAACACATGTGTGATGGGCAAGAAGCCCTTACAGTAATTTATATTAAGCTTCCGTATAGGAAGCCCCCAGGTAAAGTTTACACACATAGTGCGGCCGGAGTAATCCGGGAATCTGCACTGTATGAAATACTTGTCTGAAAAGAAAGAGATCGAGAAAGGAAAAAGTGAGGGAGCATAATCTCTGGAGTCTGGCCGTGTTCCATGGGTTTGGCTCGAGTCTGTTATCGGATGCATTACATAGGCGGTACGCTCCTCCAGTGAGAACTTTGTCGATGATGAAGGGGCCTTCCCACTTGGGTTTGAGCTTGTCCTTCTTCTCTGGTAAGCGTAGAACGAGTTTGCCAATATTATAATTTTGGCCCGCACTTCTCTGCTTTGGTATCTTTGAGCCTGTTGCTGATAGAATGCGGAACGGGCCATAGCGACATCGCGCTCCTCCTCCAAGGCATCCAAATTATCCTACCGATCTAACTCGACTTCCTTCTCTTCGTACATGCGTACACGTGGCGAATCATGTATTATGTCGCATGGTAGTACTGCTTCCACACCGTACACCATAAAAAAGGGGGCGTATCCGGTGGTGCGATTCGGCGTGGTCTGCAGCCCCCAGAGTTCGAAGTCGAGCTCCTCGATCCAGTGAGTATCCGACTCTGTCAAGGACCGCACTAGTCTGGGTTTGATGCTGCTCATGTTAAGACCATTTGCCCATTCAACCTGGCCATTTGTTTGAGGATGGTAGACGGAAGCATAGTCGAGCTTAATGCCCATTTTGCCGCACCAAGATTTCACCTCATCGGCCGTGAAATTCGAGCCATTATCGGTGATGATGCTGTGGGGGACACCGTATCGGTGTACAATCCCGGATATAAAGTCTATAACTGGTCCGGATTCGGCCGTTTTTACTGGTTTGGCTTCTATCCATTTGGTGAACTTGTCAACCATGACCAATAAGTATTTTTTTCTTATGGCTTCCCACTTCAAGGGGTCCAACCATATCCAACCCCTAGACCGCGAAGGGCCAAGTTATGGGAATTGTTTGGAGAGTGGTAGGGGGCATATGGCTCTGATTGGCGAAGAGCTGGCAACCGATGCAGTGTTGGACAAGGTCCTGTGCATCTGCTCGGGCTGTCGGCCAATAAAAACCTGTACGGAAGGTCTTGCTGGCTAGTGCTCGAGCCGTAGCGTGGTGCCTGCCCAGTCCGGAGTGGATTTCAGCAAAGAGCTGCCGCCCTTCCTCTTCGGAGATGCACCTTTGGAGCACTCCGGTAGTACTTTTCTTATAGAGTTCTCCTTCATGGACTTTGTAAGCTTTAGAGCGCCGGACAATGCAGCGTGCTTCATTTTGGTCTTCAGGGAGCTCCTACATATTTACGTAGGCCAAGAAAGGCTCAGTCCACGAGGCAATGACAACCATTATTTCGTGGGCTGACAGTGTTATTTCGGTGGTAGAACCTCCAACTATGTCTGATAGTTCGGAATCTGGGGATGTATTCGGATCTGTGCTGGTATTGCCGGAATCCCCTTCCCATACCACGGATGGCTTGAACAGCCTTTCCAGGAATATGTTAGGTGGGACGGGGTCGCGTTTAGCGCGGATGCGTGCAAGGATATCTGCCGCTTGATTATTTTCTCGAGCCACATGGTGGAATTCGAGCCCCTCGAACCGAGCTGACATTTTAAGGATGGCATTGTGATAGGCCACCATTTTCGGATCCTTGGCATCAAAGTCTCCATTTATTTGTGATATTGCAAGGTTTGAGTCCCCGCGCACCTCTAGGCGTTGAATGCCCATAGAGACTGCCATCCGGAGACCGTGCAACAGAGCCTCATATTCGGCTGCATTGTTGGAGTCTGTGTATAATATTTGGAGGACGTACTAGAACGTGTCCCCAGTGGGAGAAGTCAGGACTACACCTGCTCCCAATCCGGCCAGCATTTTAGAGCTGTCAAAGTGCATGATCCAGTGAGAGTACGTGTCGTACTCTTTAGGGAGTTCGGCTTCCGTCCATTCGGCGACGAAGTCGGCTAATACTTGCGACTTGATAGCCCGCCGAGGCTTGTACGTTATGTTGAACAGAAGGAGTTCGATGGCCCATTTAGCAATCCGGCCCGTGGCATCACCGTTATTTATTATATCGTTGAGTGGTACTTTGGAGGCCACGTAATCGAACACTCTTGAAAGTAGTGTCGTAGCTTTTGGGATGCCATGAAGACTGCGTATGCAATTTTTTGATAGTGTGGGTATCGGGATTTGCATGGGGTGAGGACTGTGGATTCGTAATAAACCGGCTTCTGTAGCGGGAATTTGTATCCGTCAACCTCTCGTTCGATGACGAGTGTTGTGCTTACAACTTGATGTGTTGCAGCTATGTACAGCAGCATAGGTTCGCCGATAGTTGGCGCTGTTAGGACTAGATTACTGGCCAATAAGGTCTTTATTTCATATAGTCCGGCCACGGCTGCATCCGTCCACACGAAGTTTTCAGTGCACCGAAGGAGGCGATAAAGAGGCAGTGCCTTTTCTCCTGACCTGGAGATAAAGCGGCTCAAAGCAGCCATGCATCTAGCTAATTTCTGGATGTGTTTGAGGTCTGTTGGTATAGCCAACTGTGACAAAGCTCGGATTTTTGCCGGATTAGCTTCAATTCCTCTATTGGAAACGATGAAGCCCAGCAGTTTTCCAGAGGGGACGCCGAAAACGCATTTCTCCGGATTCAGCTTGATGTCGTATGTTCGTAAGTTGTCAAACGTAAGCCTCAAGTCATCAATTAGACTTTTCAACGTGTCTTGTTTTTACGACGACGATGTCCACGTATGCCTCCACTGTTTTGCCGATTTGCTTTTCCAGGCATGTTTGAATAATGCGTTGATAGGTTGCTCCGGCATTCTTAAGCCCGAAAGGCATAGTGTTGAAGCAGAAAGGGCCGTATGGCGTTATGAAAGTTATTGCAGCTTGGTCGGACTCTGCCATCTTTATTTGACGGTATCCAGAGTATGCATCGAGGAAACACAGAGAGTCATGTCCGGCTATGGTATCAATGATTTGATCGATGCGAGGGAGGGGAAAGGGATCCTTGGGGCAAGCCTTGTTAAGGTCTTTGAAGTCGACGCACAGGCGCCAGGATTTGTCCTTCTTTGGTACCAATACCAGGTTTGCCAGCCAATCCGGATGTTTGATATCTTTGATGAATCCGACCTCAAGTAACTTGGCTAGCTCCTCCCCCATGGCTTGTCGTTTGGGCTCTGAAAATCGCCTTAGGGTATGTTTAACAGGTTTGTATCCCTTTAGTACGTTAAGGTTGTGTTCGGCCAATCCACATGGGATGCCCGGCATGTCCGATGGGTGCCGGGCGAAGATATCTCAATTCTCGTGCAAGAAGTCACGCAGTGCGGCGTCCATAGCGGGGTTCAACTATGTCCCGATGGAAGCTGTCTTCATGGGGTCTGTTGGGTGGACTTGGAATTTGACTATCTCATCTGCGGGTTTGATTGAGGTGGACTTGGGTCGCTTGTCGAGTATTACGTCGTCCCTGTCCACGGTGGCGCGTAGCGTGGTTAATTCTTCTGCCGCTAGGGCTTCGGATAATGCTTCCAAGGCCAGCGCTGCGGTTTTGTTTTCGGCACGGAGTGCGACGTATGGATCACTAGCTAGAGTGATGATCCCATTGGGTCCGGGCATTTTAAGCTTCCCCGTAATGGGGTATGGCTTGAAAGCTCGCAAACGCGTCCCGCCCTAGAAGGGCGTGGTATCCGCTGTTGAAAGGAGCCACTTGGAATGTGATTTCTTCGGACCTGTAATTCTCTGGGGTGCCGAATACCACGTCGAGTGTGATTTTTCCCGCACACCGAGCCTCCCGACTAGGGATAATTCCCCTGAAGGTCGTGCCACTTTGTTCAATGCGGCTTTTGTCAATCTCCATCTTTTTGAGGGTTTCTTCATAGATTAGGTTTAATCCGCTTCCACCGTCCATGAATACTTTAGTGAGCCGAAAGTCATCCACTATTGGGTTGAGGACCAGAGCGGCCGGCACCTGGACGGACTGGAATTGGGGTTCTTCGCTGGCATTGAAGGTTATAGCCGTGTCGTTCCACGGATTTACTTTTGCCACATGGCAAATTTCAGCGGAGATTCGATGCGCTCGCTTGCGCCTATTGTTTGAGGCGAAGGTCTCGAAGACCGTCAGCACCGTGTTGTGTTCTTGGGCGGGATGTGGTTCTGCTTTATGACTCTCGAGGAGATCCTCGCCACTCTTAGCTACCTGCCAGAGTATCCAACATGCTCTAAGGCTATGGGTCGGCCTAGCGTCCGGCGTGTTGTGAAGCTTACAGGGCCCATTGAGCCATCCTTCCAATACGGTTCCATGCCCTGGGGCGGGCTTTGGTTTCTTGGGAATTGAGTTGGTTGACTTACAAGAGTTCGGCCGTTTAGTTCGGACAAAGGTTCCGGTGAGGGCCGTACTAACCCAAAATTATGTCTGGGTTTTCCAGGCGCTTTCCATCGTGCAATACTTTTGTACTATGGTTGCCAAGTCTGTAAGGTTCTCTATTTCGTGGCGACTTATAGCATTAAGGAGTCCTTTGTTCGTGAAGTTTCTGCAGAAAAGAGATACTACGTCCTCCTCGTGGCAGTCCTTGACCGTATTAAGAGCAAGGAGAAATCTGGCCCAGTAACGATGTAGCGTCTCCTGGGGCTCCTGCCGGACACGGGAGAGATGGATTAAGTCCGAGCGGGCATCATTGGCTGGAGCCGGATTTTGATCCGATCTGACGCCCGGGGGCACGGGAAGTACCGAGCCTGATAGTTCGGGATCTGGAGTATTACCTGATCCCTTTGGCCCAGTGCCCGATTCTAAGTCCGGGACCTGGGTCATGTAGTCCTTTGGGTGGGTGCTCGGCTCACTGAATCCGGTGATACGAACATAGTTGGTCCTCAAAGTTGAGGGGCGACCCACGTGTGATTCCTCCACTACTGCTATCTCATGGGTGGCCGGCGGGGATCTAATGTCCCTCTGGTCGGGTTTAAGCCCAATCCGGTCATAGTCTGTAGCGACTCCCAGGGCGGCGATGCGATCCAAGAGCTCGTTAAGAGAGGAGAGCTCCATCGGATCCATCTGTTCGGAAAGCTCCGAACCAATGCGAAGGTTATGCGTGATGACCCGAGAGGCCATCATCGGCGCGACAGCCGATGGGGCGGTTATAATGAAGCCGCCAAGCCGGAGAGTCTGGCCTACAGCCAGCGTTCCCCCAGAAGTGATATCGTCCTTGACAACGAGACGAGCCATCGAGCCCTTGCAGCGGCGACACAGAGGAACTCTTAGTGAAAGCACCAATGTCGGTGTCAAAACCGGCGGATCAAGGGACACAATGTTTACCCAGGTTCGGGCCCTCTCGATGGAGGTAAAACCCAACTTCCTGCTTGATTAATATTGAAGGGATGTGGAATACAAGAGTAGATCTACCATGAGATCATAGAGGCTAAACCCTATGAGCTAGCCTATGATGGTATGATTGTAATTGTGATCGGACTTCTAAGGACCATACTCTCCAGTTTATATAGACACCGGAGAGCTTGGGTTTAGATGGAGTCGGTTACAAGGAAGGAAACATAATCTCCGGATCGCCAAGCTTGTCTTCCACGCAAAGGAGAGTCCCATCCAGACACGAGCCGAAGTCTTGAGTCTTATATCTTGACGCTTCTATAGTCCGGATGATAAATACAGTCCAGCTGTCCGGATACCCCCTTATCCAGGATTCCCTCAACTGCGGCCTTCTTCTTCGCCGTCGCGGCCCTCGTCACGCGCGCAGCTTCCCCTGAACCCCTTGTCGCGGCTCGGCCCTGCCGGATCGGACCGACTCGCCAGAGCTAGCCCGACGTAGGACGCATCTTTTCTTCGTAGCCGAGGGGTCGTCGGCCTCGGCCACCTCCTCGGACAATTCCTCGACCACGTCCTCGACGGAGGGGCCTAGATGCTGATGACGCCCGCCTTCCTGGCAGACTTCACCCACTCGACGAGCTCCTTCTCTTCTGCGGCCATGGCGGCCCCGTTCTCCATGCCGCCGGCATCGCCGGCCGCCCTGGCAAGCTCCGCCTCCATCACTCTAGCGGCAATGTAGTCCAGCTCCTCCTAGGTGGTGTCCTGGATGAGCAGCGGCTCGTCATGATCGAATTCTGCGACTAAGTTGTCGAAGAACTCCTCCACCTCGCGTGCCGGGGGCTCGACCTAGGCTGGGTCAAGACCGTGTGCGTTGAAGACCGGCATCATAGCGAGGATGTCGGCATGTCGGGTGTTGTTGCTCAGTGGGACCACTCCCGGTGGCAGCCCGAACAAGGGCCCCTTGATGGCCTTGCCGGAATTCGCGGTTGTGCCGGTCCTCTCCACCTTGCCATCGACGAACACGTCGAGATGGAAGAGCCTCTGGCAATACCAAGAGTGCCCCATCACCATGAGGTTGTCCTTCAGGCCGGTGCGGAGCCTCATGATGTCGGCCGCATTCCTGAAATCCCAGGCCGGCCTCCCCTTGTTGTGCAGTGGAGCGATTTGGCGATGGATGAAATCCATGGCAATCATCTCGAGGGTGAGCCCGGCCTCGGTGAGGCGGCGAATCCTGGTGGTGGCGATCGAAAACTTGTTATCGTCAGGGTCGAGGTCGCTCCAGTCCGCGCCGCGGATCGGCGGCTCCCGACGAACACCCCGGCAGAACTCCGGTGGGTTCTCCTCCATGATCCAGCACCACCGGACCTGCCACTCCTCCCACCTCTCCTTCATGGCGCCCTCTGGGTATGAGCCTTTCCCTGGGCCCTCGGGATCCAGGCGATGCTTCCAGAAAGGGTGCCCCCGGATTGGATGCGGGGGGAGAAGTAGTAGCGGAAAAGCACCGTGCTGGGAAACACTCCGGTGAAGCCCTCACGAAGGTTGGAAAAGCACGCCAAGCAAGCCATGGCATTCGGCGTGACATCCAATAGATGGAAGCCGAAAGTGCACATGACATCGTTGAAGAAGACGGAAAAAGGGGGGTAGAGCCCGCAGAAGAAGTCGACAAAGAATGGGTACCGTTTTGAGCCACCCTTGCTGCAATCCGCGGGGTTGGCGTGCGTGATGGGGTGCCCTGCCGTATCCGCCCCCCCCACAAAGGCTTGAAGTAGTCCCTGAGGTCGAAGACGTCGATTGACGATGGGATGAAATAGACGAACTACGCCCACCGCGCCACCGCCTCACTCTCCGGCGTCTCCTTCTCCTTTGTGCCATTGGCTACGCCCTTGCCCTTGCCAGATTTAGGTGCCATGGCGGCTGGAAAAAGGGCGAGGGGTCGAAAGCAGTAGGGGGCACCGCAGCAGCGAGCAGGAGCGAAAGCTTGAGGAGGAAGAGGATGGGGATGGCGATGCCGAGGCTGGGGAAAGCGTAGAGGGTAAATGAGCCGCGTGCCCGTGGTTATTCCTTTTTATGGGGAAGGCACGGGCCGCCTCTTTACCATTTATTGCAATGTGATGCATGCCTGTGGCAACCGCCCCACGCATGCCCCCGCGTCATGCACGCTCCCCATGTCACGCGTTCAATGCAGGTCATGGGGAAGCGCAGCAGACGAAAAAAGTTACTACGGTAAAAAACCGCCCTGCCTGCCCGCGCACCGTTTTGGGCCTAGCCCAACAACATGTTGCGCTTATGTGTGGCCCAGGCCCGGGGGCTCTTGTCGGTGTACTAAAGTAGGGGCACTCCTTTGTACCCCTTACTTGTGCACAGGTAGTCAGAGCTGCGCCTGCGGCCACGCTTAGCAAGGTAGAGGGAGGAATCAACACCGCAAGATGGTCAAAGCAACGCCAAGACAGAGACACAAAGAACAAGAAGCCGAGGTGGGTTCCCCCGGTAAGACCCTTGCCGGGGCGGCCTCCACGGCCCCGGCAAGGACCTTGCTAGGGAAGCTTACCCAACGCCAGCGGAGCGCGCCACCCTTGAGGCCCAGGTTTTCCGACACCGCCAACCACGTTGGGACCAGGGCTCGGGAGGCGCCTCCATGATGGCATGCGGATCTTTGTGAAGACAAGAAGCACTCCAAATCATATGGAGATTAGAAGAAGACAAAGCTCAGCGAGATCCTCGCCGAGGAAACCCACAAGACCTTCGGCAAGATCCTTGCTAGGGACGACCACGACGCCACGGCAAGACCCTTGCCGGGGCCCTGGCAAGGCCCTTGCAAAGGACATCCGCGGGGCCATAGCCAGGCCGATGCCCGCCAAGTTTCCACCACCGTTCCATGAAGCTGCCAGCCCACCAGCTAGGCAAGCACCTGCGTGTCGACGTGAGGCTTCCAAGCCAACTCAGCGCATGCCTACGTGGTGGCATGCAAATCTTCGTGAAGGCCCTACCACCGCGCCACCTCAGCAGCCTGCCAGCCTACATGGCGCTGACCACCTCGCTGGCCCGGGCGCGTGTGGAAGTAGGACGAGGCGGCAGTAAAGTGAGGGGGACACCTAAGAGGCGCATTTAATGCATCTTGTCTCGTAATGGCTATGTGATAAGCTTAGCCTCTATGCACGGATGCCACCTCCTGTGTGCCACTGTGGCGATCCCCTTGACTATAAAAGGAGGCCTGAGGCATCCAGGAGAAGGATTCGGACCATGGAACAAGTTACACTCATCGTAGCTAGCTCAAGAACTCCAAGAACACTGATATACACACAGAAGCAGGACTAGGTATTACGCATCCTTGCTGCCCGAACCTGGGTAAATGACCCGAGTGCTTGTGCTGACTGCTGATCCCACTCTTCTCACGACCCCGCGCCCCGCAACCGTAGTAGGGATTCTTGTGATCCCATAGGTGTCGTTTCCACCGACACGTGGGCGTATCCACTTCCCCATGCTGCATCAGCAACCATTCAACTTCAGGGGTCGATGCTGCATGTAGGAGATCATCATTACGCAAGGTCATGGAGGCCAGCGGTTGGCCTTCCTCCGACTATAAATGAGGGGAGGGGCAGATCCCCCCTCGCTCATCTCTTCCTCCCTCTTCTTGCCGCTCGCCCTTCTTCTTCTCCATATTGCTGTTGCTCCCATGGCGCCAATCAGGAGGTTTTCCGCGGCAGAAAAGGGGGAGGCCCCTTAGGAGGGGCCTAATCCACTCCCGCTGAAGAAATAGTTCTGCCGCTCCTACGACGCCAGCGCAAGGCAGGAAGTGACTAGGCCTTGGCAATCAAGGACTCCGCCCGGCTTCCCCCTTCCCTTATATGTCCGGGCATAGGACATCAACGCACTCCGTCGAGCAACCCCACACGGCGAAGGATGAGCCGCTGCCGTCCTTCCTGCCGAGCCACGAACTCACGCCGAGGGCAGCTCGCGTGAGTTCGTGATGTGGGCAGTGATGTCGCCTGCCTCGTGGATCCGATTCCGGAGGTTCTTCGCCAACGAGTTGTCGCCGAGGGGGCCACTTGAACTATGGCTGCAACATGCCGGGTGCTGCAGCCTGGCCGTCGGGGCTGAGGTCGAGGTGGTGCCCCCTGGCGATGTCTTCATGACCAATGGATGGGGCGAGGTTGCCCAAGCCTACCGCGCAGAGGGGGCCCTCGCGATCCACTTCGAGTACGACGACGCCTTCACCCTGTTCTTCAAGGTCTTCGACAAGGAGGGTCGATGGCTGGAGTGCTGCCCCGGAGGAAGCAGCCCACAGGACGCAGCCGAGGGTGCTGGACCTGCCTCCGTCCCAGTCGACGCCTCCTCCAGCAGCAGTGATGACTTTTGGGAATCCAGTGACTCTCCTAAGCCCAGTGAGTCTCCGGTGTCCAGCGATGACAGCTACTTGCTGCCAAGCTCCCGCTGCGGCTGGAGCGCGGTAGCAACTGCCGCTCGGCGGTGTCGGTGATGCACGTTGGCCTTGTCGAAGCTCTTCTTCTTTTGTTTCCCTGCATGAAATTAGGGATAGCCCCGCGGGGGCATGTAAGTATCGAAATGCTTTAATTCCAGCATTATTCTTTTGGTGTTTATGATGAAATCGTGTATCCCAGTCTGGCATGGTTCCCCCTTTCCTCCACTTAGGTAGCGTAGCGCTCTATGCCAGCGGGACCTAGTCCCCAGGCAGGCTTCCGCCATTGCTAGTATGCTAGGTCGCAATGTCGTGGTCAAGGCTAGGAGATGAGCTGCCCGAGGTCCAGTGAGAGCTCATGAGACGTGATGCTCATGAGGTCCCCCTTGGCGTGCAAGTAGCTGGCCAAGAAACGGAAAGGGGAGCGAAAATGGCGGAGTGGGACTATGAGAGTCAAATGGGCGAGTTGTGAGACTTATGCCGTCATGTGAGCAACTTATCTTTTAGCAACCCCACAGCGACTCCTATGGATGGTGCCCATTCGTGCCTCTACGGTAGCGTCACTAGGTGGGGTACGCAATGATCATCCCCCTTCCTTGCTTGCCGTGCTCTACGTCCTCGGGTCCCGGCCCTCAAGCAGGCTCAGCCGCCGCTAGAATGCCAGGTCGCGATGCCGTGGTCAAGGCTTGGGGGTGTGGGCTGGAGAGCCAGTAGGAGCTCCTGAGGTGCATTGCTCAGGAGCCCCCCCCTTTAACGTGCAAGTGACTCGCAGGGCAAGGTGGTGACCGCCGGGGCCAGCTCGTAGCTATGCCTTAGGTGAACTTGTGTGTTAGCTGGTAGAAGTGGTTGTAAGTCCCTATAGTGCCGACGACCTATCCTTGAACATTTCAAGGGAAGACAAAGGAACCGAGGACCTGGTGAGGTGGCATGCGCGAGGCGGGCCGTGAGCCAGAGCTTGGTTCTCGAGTTTATCAGCGTTGCTGGGACGGACCCGATCACAAGCGTCGTGCCAGCGTGAGTAGCTTTCATTGCATGACGAGCATAATCTGAGTCAACAATGAAAGGGGACCGCAAGGCGGATAGGTCTCGAAGCAAGCAGGTGATGGTAATAAAACAACTCATGAAAGATGGTTAGGCAATTCCGACGAACGCAAGAAGGATACATGTCACAGGGACGGACCCACGCGACTTGGGGATAATGCAGCCCGCAGGGTGCCCCCAAACTGAACAAACTAAAAAGATGTCACCTGACACCATTGCTGAAGAGATGTCGGGGTAGCGGAAGATGCGCACTACTGAAGTCGCACCTCATGAGCCGCCTTGGCCCTGAGCCTCGCGAGGCTCCGGGGGCCTGGGTGGCTCCTGAGGACCCATCTCCACCTTCGCCAGGATCGCCTGGTGCCTAGCCTCCCGAGCCGCTAGGACGTCCCACATTCGGTGCTGAAATGTGAAAGCTGTACTCGGCAGGCCGAAGGGCATGCAAACGTAGCTGTGAGGGGGACCCTCGCATCGGCCGACACAGGACGGCCAGAAGAGCTGCCAAGACGCGGCCCTGTTGAGCCCTGGAATGTTGATGCAGACGCGGAACTCCTTCCCACTCCAGGGCAAGGAGCCGCGCCCGCCGGTGGGTGGCGATCGCCCTGCAGAACCCTTGCCTCCTGAATCTACTTGATCACCTTGCTGATGAACTCGTGAGCGCCTTGCGCCCCACGCCTTGTGCCTTCTCTTGTGAAACATGCACTGAAGCATGCCTCCACATGGTGCCCGAGCGCCCCCCTCATGACGTCGGCTAGGCCTGAGGCCCTCCAGAGGAGAGCCCCCGAGCCCAGCCTGAGAGGGGTGCCGGGCGCTCCTTACTATGCGATAGGTGAAGGCGCCCCATCTAGGGACGCGAGGCTCAGCGCGGCACTATTGGGTTACACCTCCTCATGAGATTCCTGGCCCAGCTGCAGCTTTTTCATCTTGGGGGCGACCTCAGGAGGAAGGACATCGCCCACGTCTTCAGCGTTCTCGACTGCTGCCGCTTGATAGGTTCGCTCAAGAGAGCACACCGTGTCCTTTTCCTCGCAGGTGACTGCGATGATGCCGCCGCTTCCTGGCATCTTGAGGACATTGTAGCCGTGGTGCGTTGCTACCATGAACTTGGCCAGCGCCGGGTACCCAAGGATGGCGTTGTACGGCAGGCGAATGTCAGCGACATAGAAGTCGATGAGCTCGGTGTGGTAGTTGTCGCGCTTGCTGAAGGTGACAGGGAGGCGGACCTGCCCTATCGGATGCGTGGAGCCGTTGGTCACTCCTGAGAAGGGCTTGGTAGGCTGAAGCTGCTGGTATGGTACTTGGAGCCTGTTGAACGTCTGAATAGAGGGAACATTGAGCCCTGCTCCTCCGTTAATAAGGGTCTTGGTGATGACCATGTTGCTGATGACGGGCGAGTAGAGCATTGGGAGCGTGCCGGAAGTGGCCGCACACTTGAGCTGGTCATAGGAGTTGAAAGTGATGGCGTACTTGGACCATCTGAGTAGGCATGTAGCCTCGAGCTTTGGGAGCGTTGCGTTCACCTCACACGCGAACTGCTTGAATACGTGGTGAAAGGCTGGGGCCTGGGAGCCGCCCAGGATGCAGGCGATGGCTCGAGGCTCCTGGAAGCCCCCAGCCCCCTCGTCGAGGTGATGATCTTCGTTCCTTCTTGCCGGTGGAGGCAACGGAGGAAGACCAGCGTTGCCTTGAGGCCGATCCTCGTGAGGGTGGTCCCTCCAGGCGTCCTCGCGAGGCTGACCCTACCAGCAGTCCTCCCGAGGCTGGTTGCGCCACTCCTGGCGATGGTTGCACCCGTCCCAGCATCCTCCACCTCGGCCACCTCCACGACCGTAGACTCGATCATTGCGCTCGAGGCATCGACCGAGGCGCCCATCGTGGAGGGATCTAAGCTCCTGGAAGTCGTTGGTGTTGTGGTTGTGCATGTTGTGGAAGACGCAGAATGGTCGGCTGCTCTTGGATGACTCAGGGTGATCGCAGCCTCGCTTCATCTCTGGCTCGCCCGCAAGCACAGCCGGCCCCTTGCGCTTCACGTCCTTGACCTTTGCCTTCTTGTCTTCTGGGTCAACATCGGGGAGTTTGAGGAGGGAGAGGCGTCCCTCCTCAGCCCTCGCGCACTTGTTTGCCATGTTAAACATTTCCAGGGTTGTGCAGATGTCCTCATGTATAGCGTGCTCCTCCTTCATCTTGACGTCGCGGACGCCATCAGTGAACGCTGAGATGATGGCCTCATATGACACCTTGGGAATCTTGAGGCGGGCGTTGTTGAAGTGCTGGATGTACTTCTGCAGGGTCTCTCCTGGCTGCTGACTGATGCGTTGTAGGTCACCTGCAGCCGGCGAGCGGTCGCGAGTGCCCTGGAAGTTGGCAATGAAGCGGTCGCGCATCTCATCCCAGCAGGAGATGGATCCCACGGGAAGATTCAAGAGGCAGGAGCACGCGCCATCCTTGAGGGCCATGGGGAACCAGTTCGCCATGATCTTCTCGTCGTCGTTGGCCACCTCGATGCTTAGTTCGTAGAGCTATAGGAACTCGGCGGTGTCGTCGTAGCGCGGGGGCAGGTCGGGCTTGAACTTGCCTGGCCAGATGATGTTGCGTAGCTCCGGGGTGAATGTGCGGCATCCTGTCATGGTCACCAGAGCCCATCGAGGAGGTGGAGCCTGGTCTTGGCGCTCGCGCGCCGCCACCATCACAACCGGCGCACGATCTTGACGTGGAGGTGCTGGAAGCACACATGCATCTTCTTGAGGCCGCTGGACCACTTGGCAGCTTGCTTCTTCGTGCGCAGGCGCCTAGCGCGGTGGGTCACGCCGTGGTGCCACCCGCCTTGGTTCGACGATGGTGCCCTGGGATGGAGGTGTAGGAGGTCCCCCATGAACCACGTCGCCCATGGCAGGCGGCTGCTGAGGCAGTGAGCGGGCTGGCACAACGGAGTCTCTGGCGGCGCTGACGACATCGGCGATGCATTCGAGCCACTCCTCATAGAAGTTGTCGACTGCGGTAGCGAAGGAGCTCCCGCGCCATGAGCAGAGTAGCTTGGGCATTCGCCGGGCCACGACGCGCATGGGAGGACGAAGCGGCCGGAGTCAGCAACAGAGTGGCGGTGCGCCAGTCGCGGTGCACCGAGGGGTGCAGCGATGAAGCTTGCTGCTCCTGGCCAGCCGGGCCCGTGGCGGTGTTGGCCGCTAGTAATGGAGGACAGCGAGGACAACCGTCGCCTGCCAGCGCCACTGAGCGACGCGGGCGGCAACCGCGGCCCAGTGCTCAGCGTGAGCCCGACGTGCTTCAGCCATGGAAGCGTCAGAGCAGTGGTGGATCGATCGATGGAAGAGAAGATCCGATGCACCCCTACCTGGCACGCCAAATGTCAGATTTTAGGTTCCACAAACCCTTGATAGGTTCGAACTCTGGGATGCGTGCGGAGATATCAACCTACCTAGCCTTCCTACTCGCGATTCCTTAAAGCCTAGCGCGTCAGGATCAAAGGGACAGAGAGACACAGTAGTTTATCCTGGTTCCGGCCACCTTGCGGTGTAATACCCTACTCCAACTTTTTGGTGGATTGCCTCGAGGGGCTGAGGATGAACTAGTACAGTGGATGAACAACCTCAAGAGGTGAGGTCTTCTTGAGCTCGAGAGAGCTGGTGTGGTGGTCGGATGAGCATGGATTCAATCCCCTCTATGGTGGTGGCTAAGTCCTATTTATAGTGGCCTTGGTCCTCTTCCCATATGTTGGCGGGAAGGGATCCCACAACGGCCAGATTTGAAGGGAGACAAGAAGTACACCCTATCCTTACTAAAGTGGTCTTCGCCTGCAAAAAAGCCTCTGGTCGTGATGCAGCGGTTGGCTCGGCCATGAGCTCCGTCCTACCGTCCTGGCAATCTTGGTCTTGTTGCACCAGAAGGAAAACCTTTGGCTGATTCCTCGGGACTCCGCGCCTGCTGCTTGCCTCCTTTGCACCAAAGAGGAAACTGGTACTCTACGCCACCTGGCGCCTGCCTGGCGCCTGCCTGTCCTTGGTCATCATGGCTCACGTCAGATGAGCCTCATTAGGTGCACCTTGCATAGAAGTCTCCGCTCCACGGGAGCCAGCTTGAGGAGGCCGATCCCCTTAGAGGTCTTGGTGTTGTCCGCCTTGCAAGGCTTGGCCCCTCGCGAGGGCCTTGAGTTTGTTGATGCTGAAGCTGGGCCGTACCAGGTCGTCGATGAAGCCACGCAGTGGGCCGCAGGCAGGCAAGTCTGGGTACCCCCGTATCCAGAATGCCGACAGATTGGTTCGTGAGATTCATGAAAGTTGTGAGAGATAATAATTTTGGACAACATTAAGGCGGCAACTTTAATACACATCTAGGTGGATTTTTTGTGGCACCTAGGGAAACCAGTGCCTACCCATGGGAATCCCGGAGTACCCGTGTGATTACCCTTGGTCCGCCACCCAGGCTCAAAGGGATCATATGATATTTCATGCCTAGAAACTTCCGTGTGCAGCCACAAGCCATTATGGGCTCTGGCATAGTTGAGTAAGTTGTGTCATATCTTGAAGAGGTGGATTAGAAGATGTAGGGGAAAGTAAGTGTACCGGACTACCCAGTGTAGAGAGTTAATGCTTTAGAAAGACTATGTCTCGATCTTCCAATCATGGATGCAGTCGAGTCTTGTCCAGAAAAGTGCGCAACCTCTGCAGAGTGTATAAACTAATCATGGTTAGTTGTGTCCCCAGTTATGGACAATTTGAGTATCTGGAAGTGGATATTTTGTTGATCTCATCACTCTATTTAATTAATGCATTGGGTTTAATGAATTATTACTTGGTTAATGGTGGGATTAAGTTGGAGGAACCTTATCAATATTGGTACAATCTTTGTAGTAAATAAAATTTATTCCTTTGTTGTAGGGAAAATTTGCTTTATGCAAAATTAAACTTAGAGCCTCCACCAGCCAAATATGCATGTAGAAATAGTCTCCTTCATTCATTTGCTCTACACGGCTGCAACGTCTCATGTTGCAGAGTTTACCAACGAAGAATAAGGTGCACTAGGTCCTTTTCATGCAATCAGTTATGCCCTGGAGTTGATGGACTCATTTATGTTTGAAGCTTCCGTGGTTACTTTATTTAGATGGCCTTCAGCCATATTAAGCTTGTAAAAAATACTCTTTATGAGGACCTCATGTAATAAGTGTGTGATTAAACTCCATTATAATTCCTCGAGTACTACGTGTGTCAGCATACCGATCCAGGGATGACACTTAAGCACAGAGACTTCGATCCATTGGGATCATGGTCGCTACAAGATGGTATCAGAGCACATGCTGATCGTAGGACGCGACCACTAGGAAAAGCCACATTGTCGGATGTGGGGTTCCGGCCTACCTGGCCTTACCT
>NC_057813.1:346108648-346123047 GCF_018294505.1 Triticum aestivum
CCTCTCTCCCCCTGGACCCCATTCCCTCCTCTGTTTCCCTCTCGCGCACACCACCGAGCGGAGCTCGCCGCCATCGTCGCCGTACCCATGGCCACCGGCCACCCCTAGCCTCACCGACGCCCCAGGAAGCTCCGCCGGTCCTCCCTCGACCTCCTCGTCGTGTCACGCGACCATAAGAGCCCCGGAACACCACCCCCGACGTTTTTCCCCTCGCCGGCCGCCGAGGATCTTCTCCGTCGATTCGGCCACTCCGGCGCGCCCCCGAGCCGGCTATTCATCCCTACGGCACTGCTGTGAGCTCCTACGCCTCCCCTCCCTCTTTCCCCCTTCGATTGCGTCCTGTAGCCGCCGCCCCACGAGCACCCGAAGCCGCCGTCCGCCATGGCCGGTGAGCTCCGTGCTCCCGAGCTTCTCCGCCTGCGCTCGTTGCCTCCGGGTGTTCCTGGTAACCCCAGCATCCCGTAGAGCCCATCGGCCGCGCCCGCCGTGCCGTGTAACGCCGAAACCGAGCACGCCCGAGCTCCGGCCGCCGCTGCCGAGCTCGAGGCCATCGTCTCCGGCCGCCCTAGCTGCTGCTGCTTGCTAAAATGGGCGCGGGTGAGCTCCAGCTCCCCGTAGCCGCTCTCCTCCGTCCATTTGGACGCCGGAGGAGCGAGCCCGCACCCTCCGCCGCGCCTGTTGCCACCGGCGATGAGCCGCCGGTGGGTTAGGCCCTGCTGACCAGGGGTTTGACCCCCCCTGGGTCGATGACAGGTGGGGCCAGCCCCCCTGTTAATTAGTTAGTTTATTTTAATTTAATTACCCCCCCCCCCTGCTGACACTGACATGTGGGCCCTAGTGCCCTAATCCTTAATTAAACTAAAATAAACCCCCCCTGTTTAACCTGTGACGCTGACATATGGGTCCCACAGGTCAGTTTGACCTGGACGGCGCCCGTTGACCTGCTGACGTCACTATGAGGTCATGCTGACGCAATATTCCTTTTCTGGAATTTAGTTTATTTTATAAATAATTCAAAAAATTCCAGAAAATTGTTTAAACTTCTAAAATTCATAGAAAATTAACCGTAACTCCAAATTAAATAAATTATATATGAAAAATTATCAGAAAAATTCAAGGAATCCATCTGTACCATTTTCATGCATGTTAGAACAACTTATCACTACTGTTTAGGACAAATGAAGTGAATGACATTTGAATAATCACATATGGAGTTTGAATTTGAATCTTGTATTCAAACCAACTTCATTTAATCTGTTGCTAGATGCATTAGCTCAAAACACATTCATTTTGCCATGTCATGATCATGCATCATATTGTGCATTGCATTGATTGTGTTTCCTTCCGTGTTGCCGGTATTTGTCCCCTCTCGATAGACGTGATACCGCTGATGTGATCGTTGACACTGATGAAGACTCAATGTTATCTTCAGAAGTGCCAGGCAAGCAAAACCCCCTTGTTCATTCCGATACAATCCTACTCTCTCGCTCCTGCTCTCTTTTAATGCATTAGGACAACACCGATTTTTCTGTTACTTGCTGCGGTAGCTGAACCCCTTTATCCTTTGCATGACCTGTCATTGCCACAGTAAATAGATGAAACCCACTAGCATGAGTAGGAGTTGTTTGAGCCCTGTTGTGCCTACTCATTCATGCTTGTTTGTCATGCCTGCTACTGCTTAGAGTTGAGTCAGGTCTGATTCATCGGGGATGAATCAGAGGCGTGTGAACATGTCCTACTATGTGTGAGCTAAGTGTGTGAACACGTTTTGGTAAAGGTAGCGGTGAGAGGCCATGTAGGAGTACATGGTGGGTTGTCTCATTGCAGCCGTCCTCAGGAACTGAGTTCTGTGTTTGTGATCCATGATTCAGCTACTACCACGCATTGGGCCCGAAACCAATGGACCCTCTCGGCTTCTAGACCACCCTTGTCCTCTGTCCAGGAGTTGCAAGTAGTTTCTGGTGTTTGTAGTATGCTGGAGGCCGTGCGCAGCGCTGACCGTAGGGGTGGGCTGTGATGCGGTAGGCACGTGGCCGGGTAAACCGGGAGCCCGTTTGGTGTCACGGAACCCTGTACACATCGTTTGGGGCTGTGAGCGAAACTCCGGCCGGATCTCCTCATGGATGGAACCCGAATAGGCGATAAACCTGGACTAGAGACTTGAGTGTTTAGGTAGGCCGTGGCCGACACCCACGTTGGGCTTCCGCTTGAAGGTTGCCGAGTACATGTCGTGTAAACGGCGGTAAGTGGTGAGAGCGTGTGTGAAGAAGTACACCCCTGCAGGGTTAATATGATCTATTCGAATAGCCGTGTCCGCGGAAAAGGACTTCTGGGTTGCTTATATCAGTTCATAGACAAGTGAAAGTGGATACTCTATAATACGCAAGATAAGCGTGAGTGCTATGGATGGCGTTCTCGTAGGGAGACGGGAGCGGATCCATAGTGGTGTATTGATATGGTGAATATGTGGACTCGTGTGCGCCACCTCAAAAAGTTACTCGCAGTCGTAGTTCAGGATAGCCACCGAGTCAGAGCTGGCTTGCTGCAGTTAAACCCCACCATCCCTTTGTTGATAATGATGCATATGTAGATAGTTCTGATGTAAGTCTTGCTGGGTACATTTGTACTCACGTTTGCCTATTTTATGTTTTTGCAGAGAGACTTCAGTCTCACTAGTATTACCGCGTGGTCTTCGACGTTTAGCTTGTTACCTCAGCTACGATCTTGTGCCTTGGCAGGATTTGGTAGATAGTCAGGCTTCTCAGCCTTTTTCATTTATAGATGTCTGTACTCAGACATGATAGCTTCCGCTTGTGCTTGATTTGTATGCTCTGAATGTTGGGTCATGAGACCCATGTTTGTAATATCTCGCTCCTCGGAGCCTATTGAATAAACTACTTGAGTCGTAGAGTCATTTTGTGATGCCATGTTGTATTGCACATATCGAGCATATTGTGTGTATGTTATTGAAATGCTTGGTCTGTGTGGGATCTGACCATCTAGTTGTTTATCTTTAGTAGCCTCTCTTACCGGGAAATGTCTCCTAGTGTTTCCACTGACACACGGTAGCTTGCTACTGCTCCGGAACACTTAGGCTGGACGGCATGTGTCCTTCTTCGTTCCTGTGTCTGTCCCTTCGGGGAAATGTCACGCGGTGAATACCGGAGTCCTGTTAGCCCGCTACAGCCCGGTTCACCGGAGTCCTGCTAGCCCAGTGCTACAGCCTGGATTCACTCGCTGATGACCGACACGTTCGATGCTGGGTCATGGATGCCTGTCCCTGTAAGTCTGTGCCGCTTTGGGTTTACGACTAGCCATGTCAGCCCGGGCTCCTTATCATATGGATGCTAGCGACACTGTCATATACGTGTGCCAAAAGGCGCAAACGGTCCCGGGCAAAGGTAAGGCGACACCCGTGGGAATACCGTGTGTGAGGCCGCAAAGTGATATGAGGTGTTACATGCTAGATCGATGTGGCATTGAGTCGGGGTCCTGACACTTGATTTGGTGCTAACCCGAAAATGCATCCAGGAAACACAGCAGGTCGCACTTGGCGGTGGAGTCGACGTTCTGGTCGATGTGGGGAAGCAGGAACGGATCTTGAGGGTAGGCCTTGTTGAGGTTGGTGAAGTCGACGCACATGCGCTCCTTTCCCCCCTTTTTTGGCACGACAACGGGGTTCGGCAGCCATTCGGGGTAGCGGACCTCGTGAATGACTCCTGCTGCCTCTAGCTTGCGGGTTTCTTGGATGATGAATGTCTCCTTCTCTGTGTACACTCCGCACGGGCTCACGGAGGCCGTTTTCTCCACATCTTCTACCGCCATCTTAATTTGGTGATAGCATGAGAAGGCATCCAGGAAGCACAGCAAGTCGCACTCGTCAGTGGAATTGACGATCTGGTCGATGCGAGGGAGCGGGAATGGATCCTGAGGGCAGGCCTTGTTGAGGCTGGTGAAGTCGACACACATGCGCTCCTTTTCCCCTTTTTTTGGCACAACAACAGGGTTGGCCAGCCATTCAGGATAGCGAACTTCGTGAATGACACCGGCAGCCTCCAACTTGCCGGTTTCTTGGATGATGAAAGCCTGCTTCTCAGTGGACTGTCGCCTTACCTTCTGCTTCACGGGGCGCACGTTGGGGCACACATTCAGGTGGTGCTCAATCACCTCTCTTGGGATCCCTGCTAGTTGATCGGGTTCCCATGCAAACACCTCCTTGTTCGTGCGCAGAAATTTCACCAGGGCGTCCTCCTGCTCAAGGTCGATATTGGCGCCTATGGTGAAGGTGGCGCTAGAAGATCCATCTTCGTCGACTGGTACTTGCTTGCTCTCCGCCTTGTCTTGGGTGAATAGCTGCTTCTTCTTGGCTGGCGCAGCCCCCTTGGGCTCAGGGGCGTCTGCACTGGCGGGCTGCACCATTGCGGCCGTCTTGAAAGCGAGCTTGAGTGCCTGTAGTGCATCCCTCGCGTCTCCAGGCACGGTAAGGACGCCGCTGCTCCCGGGGATCTTCATGAGGGTTGTAGGACGGGTGAGTCACCGCCATGAACTGGGCCAAGGCAGGGTAGCCGAGGATGGCGTTATACGGGAGGCTGATGGGGGCGATGTCGAAGTCGACTAGCTCCGTGCGGAAGTTGTCGTGGGTGCCGAAGGTCACCGGGAGGTGGATCTGCCCCAGGGAGCCGGTGGAACTGCCTCGGATGCCCGAGAAGGGCCTGCTGGGATGGAGTCCCTCCAGCGGCACGTGGAGGAGGCTGAAGGCCTCCACCGAGAGCATGTTGAGGCTGGCACCACTGTCGATGAGGGTCCTGGTGACAGCCACCTGCAAATGGTGGGGGTGCATAGCATTGGGAGCGCGACCGAGCAGGCGGTGTTGGAGGGGTGATCGTCCGAGCTGAAGGTCAAATCGGCCTTGGTTGCCACCCAGCCCGGGGGGGCTTCACGGCGCTTGAGGACGGCATCGATCCGGCGGACGAACGGCTTGACGTGGCGGCTCGAAGGTGGCGCCATCGAGCCGCCCAAGAGAGCTGCGATGACTGGGGGCGCCGGCACAGCGTACTGGGCAAGGAAGCGGCTGTGCAACACCTCCCAGGAGGCCACAGAAGCCGCTGGCAGGTGGAGCAACCACATGCGTGGGACGCCATTGAGGGTCATCGGCAGCCTATTAGCCATGACCCTGTCATCGCCCCCTGCCTCGAGGATGGCCTCCTCATATGCCAGCAGGAAGGATAGCGGATCCGTCCAGTCATCGTAGCGTGGCGGCATGTCTAGCTTGTACTTGTTTGGCCATCGCACCTGCCGTAAGGCGGGGGCCAGGGCTCGGAGCCCCCTAGCCCCAGCGCTCGAGCCGGCCGCCGAAGTCGGAAGCGTGATGTCCGCCATGAGGGAGAAGTGCAGTGCTAATGGAGAGCGGGCCGACGGAAGGGAGAGCTTCGCCGCACCCCTACCTGGCGCGCCAAATGTTGGATGTTGGGTTCCGGCAGACCCTTAAGGTTCGAACTCTGGGGTGCGCGCGAAGATATTCCCCCTACCACTCCATGTCTGATCGCCCCGCGAGAATCTAAGATAAACAATGAACAACACGGGGGACACAAGATTTATACTGGTTCGGGCCACCGTTGTGGTGTAATACCCTACTCCAGTGTGTGGTGTGGTGGATTGCCTCAGGGGATGATGATGAACAGTACAAAGGGCGAACGGCCTCGCGAGAGGTGTTCTTGAGCTGGTGCAATGAACTGCTTGGATGAGTTCGATCACCTAATGATCTAATGAGAACTCGATGCCCTCTTGTACGGTGGCTAGCCCTATTTATAGAGGCCCTAGTGCTCTTCCCAAATATTGAGCGGGAAGGGTGCCAACAATGGCCATTTTGAAGGGGAACATCTAGTACAACTTATCCTGACTAAAGTTGGTCTTTGGCTGCCAAAGGCACTGGTAATGACACCGTCTTGGGCTCCACGGTGACCTCCATCCTGCCGCTCTGCTGGTCCTGGTCTCGTTGCACTGAAATGGCAACCTTTTCCTAATGCCTTGGTACTCCATGCCTGTGCTTGTCCCCTTTGCACCAAAGAGGAAACAAGGACACTATGCAGGCCGGTGCCCGCCTGGCGCCTGCCTGGTCTCGATCGTCACGGCTTGTGTCACGAGCACCTCACGAGGTACCCCTGCCTTGATCTCTCCGCCTCCTCACGAGCCTGCCTGGCGAGGCTACTCCTGAGGAAGCCTTGTGTCGTCTGCCCCACGAGGCTTGGCCCCTCGTGAGGGTCTTTAGTCTTGTGTTGATGAAGATGGGCCGTGTTGGGCCACCACTTGAGCCACGCCGCAGGCCGCTGGCAGGCAAGTCTGCGGACCCCCGTTCCCAGGACGCCGACAGTGGCGACGGCGACGGTGGACTTATCCTGTGATGATTCGGGCAGGGGAGAGGAGGAAGATGAAGAGGAGGAGGAGGAGCGTCACTCGGAGGCGACCATCGAGGGGATGGGGGAGACTTCCCCCTGGTGTAGGTCCAGCGCCCTCTGCTCCATGCCGGACGATGACGAGGCCGGCAATAGGCGAGGGGTAGAGGACCCGCCCTCGACCCCGAAGAAGGACAGGTTGGGGCTGATCTCCCGAGGGTCTACTCCAGCCCTGGTGCCGCCCGAAGCCAGCTCCATCCCTTTTGGTGCGCCTTCCTCTGCTGCTGGACCTCCTGAGGCTGAGCCCCGCAAGAGGCTCTCAGGCTTCAAGCTCGGCCGGAGGCCGTGAGACCCCGAGGCAGCCGACCAATAAGTACTCGAACTCCACTTTGCCCTTGTTTTTGCCGTCGAGGCCTGACATCCCTTATTTGGGTAGGACGCCACCTGCGGTGAAGAGGCTGAAGGGAGACACATCGACCCCTCTTGGGGCGGGCTCACCTGCCGTGGCCGCGCCTTCACTCGCAGGAAAGGGAGGCAGCAGGGCTCACACTTCCCCTTCCCGGTCGTCCTCGCGAGGTCAGGAGGGACGCCCTGGCGGGGAGCCAGCCCCCGTGGCCCCGCTAACTCTAGAGGCGCCTGCGCTTGATGCTGTCGCCGAAGTTGTCAAGGCTTAGAAGGTCCCTGCCTCCTAAGTTGTGATCACGCTGTCGTCTTCCCCTCCTACTCCGCCGGTTCCCGTCTCCTCTGCCTCCTCCGTCGCCTTGGACCGTGCTACCAACAAGCTGAGTCGGCTGTGAGAGGATCTCCGAGGCGCCGACCCCCGCCTGGTGGCCGGGCGGCTGGAGCTGGTCTCCAACTGGGTTCGCTCTGACGCCTCCGTCCGAGCGGCGCTGAGCCAGGCTGTGATGGCTTCCGAGGAGGAGAAGCAAGTCACCTCCCAGGCCATAGCCGCTCACGACGCAGCATTGAAGGATGCTTCCACTGTCAAGGGCCACTGCAAGATGCTGGAGGGCGAGCTGCAAGGGTTGCGTGATGAGCTCGCAAAGGAGGTTCGCGACCGTCATGCGAAGGAGGAGGAGATGAAGGCTCGGGAGGCTGCCGTCAAGGACCACGACGCCGAACTCTCAGCTGACCGCGGCCGGCTCAAGACACTGGAGCAGACACTGAAAGCGGAGAGGGTTGAGCTGGATGCCAAGGCGAAGGTCTTGGACGAGGACCGCGCGGCCTTCACGCGTTATGAGTTGAGGGCTCGCACGGCGCTGAAGACGCTTTATGAAGTGGGCCTGGAGAAACCGCTGGCCTGAGCCACGGAAGGCCCCGCCAAGCTAATTCCCTTCCTGGTCGAGGCGCTTGAGGAGGTCGTGACTGGCATCGGCCCCATGGCCGAAGTTGAGGCTCGCGTCCTTTCCTCCGCAGCACTGACGCGGATCCTCAGCCACGTCTACCTCCGCAACCCCGACGCCAACCTTGACGACCTGCTGGAGCCTGTGGATGTCAAGCGCTCCACCGCTGTTGCCGAGGCCGTGAACGGCCGAGCGGAGGCCTTGCTGGCGAAGTTTCGTGCCCAAGCGAGGCGCTGTTGGCTCCGCGACCTCGGGGGGTGGAGCTGACAAGCGCAACTTCACCACGAGCGGCGGTGCGGCCCAGGGGCGATCTTCTTGTGGCTTCTTTCCTGCTTCGATTCCTGCAACATGCACCGTGCCTCGTGGAGGCGTTTAAACTTGTGTTTGGTATTGTCAGAACAATTTATGGTCTGTAATATTTGCTTCTGAATTTGCTAAATTTTGCGGTTTCCTTCCTATTTGCTTGTGTTCTACATCGGCAGGGCCCAGCCCCGCGCATACCTCAGCCGCCGTTAGCCCCGACCGGATCACCAGGACGGGACTAAGTAGTGAGGGGCTACGTGGCAAGTTAGGCTCCTGAGTCGCGATGCTCAGGAGTCCCCCTTGACGTTCAAACGGTCTTCATACCTTGGCTCCGCTCAGGGAGGGGTGCGCAACGACCAGGTCCGAGGGACCTGGTTGGGTGGTGTGCGCCCGGGCGTGAACCGGGCGCAGCCCCCGTGCCAAGCCCCCTCGTGCGGCGCTCGCGAGGGGGGCCGTTGCGATGAGGCCAGACATTGAGCTCTGGGCTCCCTAAGGTTGATACAGCCGTGGGCTGCCCTCAGTTGCTTATCACCAGCGTGGAGCATAGCACTTTCGTATGTGTACGGGTATAGCCGCTCCTCGGCAGTGTCGTCAGCCAGCGCGGAGCATGGTGCTTCCACTGGAACGTGGGAGGGGGCTCCCCTCTTGGAGGAGTCCCCAGGGCGTGTACAGCCCCGCCCTGACACGTGGCCGCCACGGTAGCGCTAGACGAGGTGTATCTGGTCACTCATGAGCCAGCACGAGACTCACGAGGCCCTACCTCTAGGCGGGTTGCGCCTGATCTTGAGCCTTGGGCGGCTGAGTGTTCCTGCATGAGGGTTAGATGCAAATGCTCTACGTCCTCAGGTCCTGGCCCTCTAGCAGGCTCAACCGCTGCTGGTATGCCAGGTCGCGATGCCGTGGACAAGGCCAGGGGTGAGGGCTGGAGAGCCAGTAAGAGCTCCTGAGTGACGATGCTCAGGTGCCGCCCTTTTAACGTGCAAGCGATTTGCATTAGCGAGAAATAGGGGCCGCAACGGGCGGGAGGTGATAACTATAGGCAAGTTGAGCATGAATAGGCAATCCAACTTCGATAGATGCAAGGAAAGGCACACGCCACTGGGTCAGGCCCGAGCGGCTTGGGGATGATGCAGCCCGAGGGGCGCCCCCAACAAGGTAAGCTAAGGACATAAGAAAAATGGATACATGCAGCGGGGATAGACCCATGCGACCTGGGAATAATGCAGCCCTGAGGGCGCTCCCAGCTGAAATGAAACTCGAAAGGTGTCACCTAATACCATTGCAGAGCGATTGTTGGAGGCGACGAGTGGTGAAGAAGTCAGTCCTCACAAGCCTTCGGGACTCTGAGCCTCGGGAGGCTCTGGAGGTCCGGGCGGCTCGGCGAGGCCCATCTCCATTTCCTCCAGGAACGCATGGTGCCTGGCCACCTAAGCCTCCAGAATGCTCTTCATCAGACGCTGGTGAGAAGCAGCCGCGTTTGGCAGGCCGAAGGGCATGCGAACGTTGTTGTGAGGTGGACCCTCGCAACGCCCCATGCGCGAAGGCCAGAAGCGCTCCTGAGACGCAATCTGATTGAGCCCTGGGTAGTCGATGCAGACGTGCAGCCCGCCATCCTCGCCTGGATGGGGAGCTACGCCGGGCAGGCGGCGGTTGCCGCGCATGACTCTCGATTCCTGTAGCTCCTGAGTGACCTTGGTGATGAACTCTTGAGGGTTGGGCCCTCCTTTCCTTATGCCTTCCTGAGGGAGACGTGCCGCAAAGCACGCCTCCAAGTAGTGCCCGAGCGCCTCCCTCGTGATCTTGGCAAAGTCAATGGCCCTCCAGGAGAGAGCCCCCGAGCCTTGCCCGAGGAGGGCGCCGGGCACACATTCCTATGCAACAGAGGGTGACGCTCCTTGGATGGGCGCAGATCCTGGTGCGGTGCCACCGGAGGTGCCTACCTCTTGAGGCCTCGAGCTGGGTGATGTCCTCTTCTTCTTGGGAGCTGCTTCAGGGGGTTTCCACTCTTGTTGTCCAGGTCCTTGATCGACGCGGCTTGGAAGGCGCGCTCAAGAGAGCACACCGCATCCTTCTCTTCACAGGGGACCGTGATGACTCCGCCACTTCCTGGCATCTTGAGGACGTTGTAGCCATGGTGAGTCACTGCCATGAACTTGGCCAGGGCTGGATATTCGAGGATGGCATTGTATGGCAGGCGAATGTGGGCAACGTCGAAGTCATTGAGCTCGGTACGGTAGTTCTTGCGCTGTCCAAATGTGACAGGGAGGTGGACCTACCCTATCAAGACAGTTGAACCATCAGTGACTCCTGAGAAAGGCTTGGTCGGCTGAAGCTGATCGTATGGCACTTGGAGGTTGTTGAACATCTCGACGGACAGGACATTGAGTCCTGCTCCGCCATTGATGAGGGTCCTAGTAACTTGTAAATTGCTGACGACTGGGGAACAGAGCATTGGGAGGACACCGGCTGTTGCCGCGCACTTGAGCTGATCCGCTGAGCTGAACGTGATGGCGCACGCGGACCACCTAAGAGGGTGCGTGGCCTCGAGCTTGGGGAGGACTGCATTCACCTCGCGAGCAAACTGCTTGAAGATGCGCTAAGAGGCTGGGGCCTGGGCACCGCCCAAGATGCAAGCGATAGCGCGTGACTCCTGGAAGCCCCCAGCCCCCTCGTCCTGATGATGGTCGTCATTCCTTCTTGGCGGTGGTGGCAAAGGAGGAAGGCCTGCATTGCCTTGTGTGCGATCCTCAAGAGGCTGATCCCTCCAAGCCCCCTCGCGAGGCTGGTCCTGCCAGCGGTCCTCGCGAGGCTTGTCACGCCACCCTTGGAGAGAGCCACGGTCGTCCCATCACCCTCCACCTCTTCCCCCACCTCGGCCGTAGCCCCAATCGTTGCGCTCAGGGCGTCGACCGACACGGCCTTCTCTCACGGCTCTGAGCTCTTGGCATTCATTGGTGTTGTGGGTATGGAGATCGTGGTACACGCAGTACCGACTGCCCTTGGACGACTCCGCCTGGTCCCTGCTGCGCTTCGTATCCGGCTCTGTTGCGAGCATAGCTGCTCCTTTGCGCTTCAAATCCTTGGCCTTGGCTTTCTTCTCTTCTGGATCTGCAGCTGGGAGCTCGAGAAGGGAGAGGCGTCCCTCCTCAGCCCTTGCGCACTTGGTCGCCAGGTTGAATAGCTCCAGAGGCGTGCACAGATATTCGTGGATCGCCAGTTCCTCCTTCATCTTGATGTCACGGACGCCGTCGGAGAACGCCGAGATGATGGCCTCCTCGGTCACCTTGGGAATCTTGAGGCGAGCATTGTTGAAGCGTTGGATGTACTTCTGCAAGGCTTCTCCCGGTTGCTGCTTGATGCGGCGCAGGTCACCCATGGCCGATGGACGGTCGCGAGTGCCCTGAAAGTTGGCGATGAAGCGGGTGCGCATCTCGTCCCAGGAGGAAATCGTGCCAGGAGGCAGGTTCAGGAGCCAGGTGCAGGCACCATCCTTGAGCGCCATGGGAAACCAGTTCGCCATGACCTTTTCGTCCCCGTTGGCCGCTTTGATGCCCAACTCGTAGAGCTATATGAACTCCGCGGGGTCGGCAGTGCCGTCGTAGCGAGGAGGCGGGTCTAGCTTGAACTTGCCCGGCCAGGCGACACTGCGTCGCTCGGTGGTGAAGGCACGGCAGCGTGCGGTGGCCACCGGAGCTCTCTGCTAATGCGGGGCTTGCTCCTGGGGATACCCACCCGTGACTGCCAGGAGCAGCGCGGGGTCTTGACATGCTGGCGCAGGGATGCGGTCATGGCGTGCCGGTGCAGGACGCACGTGAGCACCTTCTTGGGGACAAGGGATTTCTTGGCAGCTCCTTTCTTGTCGCGCGGGCGCTGGACGCGGTGGATCTCGCGACAGGACACCTTCTTGGGGAGGAGGTGGCGAAGGCACCTCCTGAGCTGCATCACCCGCGCACGACGGAGGGCGAGGTAGCTATAGGTATGGCGCAAGGGAGCCCCTGCGGCGCTGACGATCTCGGTGATGCGAGCAAGCCACTCCTCGTAGAGGTCGTCAATGGGACGGTAGTGCAGGAGCTCACGCGCCAGGAGCAATGCGACGTGCGCGTCCGTGGGAGCGCGACGGGCGTGCGACGACGAACCAGCTCGAGTCAGCGACCAGGTGGCGGTGCGGCCTTCCCGCTGCACCAAGGGATGCAGCGATGATGCCTGCTGTTCGTTCCCCGTGGGCCGATGGCGGCGTTGGCGACAGGCAATGGAGAATGACGGGGACACCCGCTGACTGAAGCCGTCTAGGCGATGCGGGCAACGAGAGCGGCACGACGCTCGGCGCGAGCCCGGCTAGCATCAGCCATGGACACGACGGACGATCGAACGCGGAGTAGCGGAAGAAAGATTCCGGCGCACCCCTACCTGGCACGCCAAATGTCGGATGTGGGCTTCTGGCAGACCCATGAGGTTCGAACTCTGGGGTGCGCGCGAAGATCTTCCCCCTACCAATCCACGTCCAAATGCCTCGCGAGAATCTAAGCTAAACGATGAACAACACGAGGGACACAAGATTTATACTGGTTCGGGCCCCCGTTGTGGTGTAATACCCCACTCCAGTGTGTGGTGTGGTGGATTGCCTCAGGGGCTGATGATGAACATTACAAGGGGAAGAACCGCCTCGCGAGAGCTGTTCTTGAGCTGGTGTGGTGTTCTCGTAGGAAAGGATTCGATCCCCCCTACCGTGGTGGCTATCCCTATTTATAGAGGCCAACAACGGCCATTTTGAAGGGGAACATCTAGTACAAGCTATCCTGACTAAAGTTGGTCTTCGGCTGCCAAAGGCACTAGCGATGACGTTGTCTTGGGCTCCACGGTGACCTCCATCCTGCCGCTCTGCTGGTCTTGGTCTTGTTGCACCAAAATGGTAACCTTTGCCTGATGCCTTGGTATTCCGCACATGTGCTTGCCCCCTTTGCACCAAAGAGGAAACAAGGACACTGCGCAGGCCGGCGCCCGCCTGGTGCCCACCTGGTCTCGATCGGCATGCCTTGCATCATGAGCACCTCGCAAGGTACCCTTGCCTTGATCTCTCCGCCTCCTCGCGATCCTGCCTGGCGAGGCCACTCTTGAGGAAGCCTTGCATCATCCGCCCCACGAGGCTTGGCCCCTCGCGAGGGTCTTGAGTTTGCGTTGATGAAGATGGGCCGCACTGGGCCTGCACTTGAGCCATGCCGCAGGCCGCAGGCAGGCAAGTCTGGGGACCCCCGTTCCCAGAACGCCGACACACATGATACTCTTCTCTACTCATTTCTAGTCCTCCTCTATTTCTACTCTATAGATGTCGGACCCCAGGAACAAGTTCACTCAGCCGGATGACGACACCCCTTTCAGACGACACTTGAAGGAAGTCATGAAGTACCTGAACATCAGACTACGAAGCTTCACTGGAACCTTCACTGCAACTTTACCAAAAGAGGAGCATTGGAGGATCAAAGTTCGTGTACCTGGAAGGACATTTGCACCGACAACCGAGCCCATTGAGTTTACCTTGGATGCACCAACTTGGGGCTTAGGAAAGAGCATGGCAACCCACATCACCTTTGGACGCATTTGTGAGGTTTACCACAAGGATCTTGAAGACACCATCCATCAGATATGTGGACGCTGGGATGAGCAATGGGAGATAATTCGTACCAGGAAGGATGGATTAATTGCAGCATACATACAGGAGATGGATCAACACATTCGATGATACGAGAACTAGATGTGTGCTATCATGAAGAATACCAATAAGGTGATGACCAGGAATATGAAGCTAGAAGAGGAACTCTAGTCAACTCGCGATGGATATGAAGAGGAAATTGTTGTGCTACTGGAGAAAAATGAAGACCAGAAGAGGAGGCTAGGAATACCTGAGGTGAAGCAAGCACGTGAAGTGCATATTCATGTAGACGACTACATCATTCTAGATGACACAGACACAGACAATGATGATGATGAAGACAGTGAAGAGGATGAAGACAATGATGATGCTAGAGATCATGATTGTGAGCCCATGGAGTCTTTCACCAATCAAAACTTCAAGACGGCCACCTTGTTACTAGTAGAATTCTTCCAAGTAGTTAGAATTGATCATTCTGTAATACCAGTTTAGATCCTTTGTGTGGATCTTGTTTGATGTTGAGTGGTGTGAATTGAATGTATTTGCCTCACATGCATATGGGTAGTGAAATCTCTCGTAGACCTTATTCTATTTTGTTTTCTCACCCCTCTAACCCATCAGATGCCTCCGAGATGTGACCCCGGATTCACTTTCCCGCCGGAGCTCACCCAGTTGATCCAACAGAAGAATGCCTTGATGCAGATGATGATCCAG
>NC_057813.1:346123312-346128077 GCF_018294505.1 Triticum aestivum
AACAACAACAACAACAACAACAACAACAACAACAACAACAACAACCCACCGCCACCACCCCCTAGTTGACGACCTAGCCCGTTTTCCAAGGTTGAATCCACCGGTGTTCTCTAGTAGCACCGAGCCGATTGTTGCTAATGATTGGCTCCACAAGATTGGGAGGGAGCTGACCACTGCTGGATGCACGGATGTGGAGAGAGTGTGCTTTGCCGCACATCATCTTGATGGACCCGCAGCCTCTTGGTGGGAGAATTTCACCACCACTTACCACATTCGTACAGTTACATGGGATCAGTTTCAGGAGGCCTTCCGCACTGCACATGTCTCAGCTGGAGCCATGAGTTTGAAGAAGCGTGAGTTCCGCAACTTATGCCAGGGGAGTCATACAGTGGGGTAGTATGTGGATGAGTTCAGCAAGTTAGCACGCTATGCCCCAAATGATGTGGCCACAGATGCCGCAAAGCAGGAGAAATTTCTTGAGGGACTTAATGATGAGCTAAGTATGCAGTTGATGGTGGCAACCTTCAACAACTACCAGGATTTGGTGGACCGGGCCCTCATGATTGAAGGCAAGCAACAGCAGATTGATAATCGCAAGAGGAAGTATGGACAGGGGAAGTATAATTCTGGAGCTCAGGAGAAGCCTCGCTATTCCTCGTACTCGGGACGACACACTCATCATAACCATGGAGGACATTCGCACAATGGAGGAAGTTCACACAACCATAGTGGCCCTAAGAATGGTAACGGGAATGGAGGAAGCAACAGTCAAAGCCGTTCCAACCCCGTGACACCCGCCAAGAAGGATCTGAGTCACATTACATGTTTCAAGTGCGGGAAGTACGGACACTACGCCACTGAATCTCCTGAGGCGAAGAATGGAAATGGGAATGGAAGCTCTGGAGAAGAAGCCCAACCCTTTCACCAGAGGTCAGGTGAATCACGTCAGTGTGGAGGAAATTGAGGAGCAGCCCAACGCAGTTGTCAGTAAGTTTTTGATAAATGCATTTACAACTCTTGTTCTTTTTGACACTGGTGCATCTCATTCATTCATATCAAGGGGATTTGTGGACAAGTTTTAGTTGCCAACTGTAGCCCTTAAGTCACCTATGTTTGTGAGTTCCCCAGGAGTAGAGTATATGCCTAGTCGGGGATGTTATCAGTTGCCATTAACCATAGGTAGACACATGTTCCCCACGGAACTCATTGTCCTAGAATCACAAGGTTTGGATGTGATCTTAGGCATGGATTGGTTATCCAAGTTCAAGGGAAACATCGATTGTGACAGTAAATCGATTCTTCTCACCACCCGAGAGGGACAAATGGATCAATTATGTGTCTAGCCATGTGCCGAGGAGGACTCAGATGAATTCCCTTTTGGGAGTTTTTCAAGAGGAAGTACCACTTGTGAAGGATTATCCCGATGTATTTACGAAGGAGTTACCAGGCATGCCACCAGACCGAGACATAGAGTTTTTGATCGAGTTGTTGCTAGGCATCGGACCAATATCCAAGAGACCGTATCGAATGCCCGCCAATGATCATGAGGAAATTAAGAAGCAGATTAAGGAGTTATTGGAGAAAGGTTATATTCAACCAAGCTCATCACCTTGGGGAGCCTAGTGCTTCTAGTTGAGAAGAAGGATGGATCTTTGAGGATGGTTGTTGATTATCACGCGATGAATGAGGTGACGATCTAGAATAAATACCCTCTGCCGATGATCAATGATTTTTTTGACCAGCTGCAGGGAGCTACGGTTTTCTCCAAGATCGATCTTCGGTCAGGTCATCACAAGCTGAAGATCCGAGAGCAGGATATACCTAAGACAGATTTTACCACAAGGTATGGGCTATATGAGTGTATGGTTATGTCATTTGGTTTGACTAATGCCCCTGCCTATTTTATGAGTATGATGAACAAGGTGTTCATGGAGTTCTTGGACATCTTTGTCGTGGTTTTCATTGACGATATATTAGTTTATTCGAAGAATGAAGAAGAGCATAAGGAACATTTGTGCTTGGTTCTCGAGAAGCTCAGGGAACACCAATTGTATGCCAAGTTCAGCAAATGTGAGTTTTGGTTGAGGGAAGTTGGATTTCTCGGACATGTTATATCAGGAGAAGGAATAGCAGTAGACCCTACCAAGGTTGCATCCGCCACTGAGTTGTTGGCACCCACCTCAGTTGGAGAGATCAGAAGTTTCCTTAGACTCGCAGGTTATTATCAGAGATTTATTGAGAATTTCTCCAAGATCGCCAAACCCATGACGGAACTATTGAAGAAAGACACCAAGTTTAAATGGACCGAGGATTGTGAGGCCAGTTTCAAGAGTTGAAGAAAGGTTTGGTTATAGCCCCAGTGCTGATTCTCCCGATTATCCGCAAAGATTTCCAAGCATATTGCAACGCTTGTTGTCAGGGACTTGGAGGCATTCTTATGTAGGAAGGAAGAGTTGTTTCATATGCCTCACGTCAGCTTTGACCTCATGAGTTAAATTATGCCACGCATGATTTGGAGTTAGCAGCCGTAGTGCATGTGCTTAAGACATGGAGACACTTTCTCATCGGCAACCGTTGCAATGTTTACACGGATCATAAGAGTTTGAAGTACATCTTCACGCAGAAGGAGTTGAACCTCAGGCAGAGGAGATGGTTGGAGCTCATAAAGGATTATGACATGAGATTGCATTATCACCCAGGAAAGGCCAATGTCGTACTTGATGCGTTGAGCTGCAAGAGTTATGTTAACACGCTCATAACCGGAGGATTACCGCAGGAGTTAGCCTATGACCTTCGAGAACTTTGCTTGGAGATAGTTCATAGAGGTTATGTTGCCGCACTGGAAATTCAGTCCAGTTTACTGGGAAAGATCTGAGAAGCCTAGAAGACAGACAAGGAGATTGCAGAGATAAAGGAAAGGATGAGTAAGGAAAGGCTAAAGATTTTCGTGAGGATGAGCACAAAACTTTATGGTTTGAGGATGTATCTATGTGACCAATGACCCTGACATCAGGAAGTTAATTCTTCAGGAGGCTCATAATTCGCCTTACTCGATTCACCCAGGAAACACCAAGATGTATTGGACTTGAAGGAGAGTTTCTGGTGGACAGGAATGAAGAAGGATATTGCAGAGTCTGTAGCAGTATGCGACATATGTCAGAGAGTTAAGGCAGAGCATCTGAAACCAGCAGGGTTACTTCAGCCTTTGCTGATACCCGAATGGAAGTGGGATAAACTTGGCATGGATTTCATCACCGGATTACCCAGAACTCGTTCAGGCTATGACTCTATCTGGGTTATGGTTGATCGCTTGACCAAGGTAGCCCATTTCAGGGGTTGATGGCGGGTGACCATGGCGAGATCAGAGCGCATGGCGGAGCGTCGCCAGGGAACAGCGGGCGGAGTCATGCCATTGCCGCCCCCGCCTTTGTGCCGCTTCCTCCCACGCTAGCCTCCCTGGTCGCCCTATGTAGAGGGGATAGGAGACGCCGGAGCGGGTGATGGCACTGGTACCAGAGTTTGGGGCATGCGGACGGCAGAGAGCACGGTCAGTGACTCATGGGATGCGGCGTTCCTTCTGCAATAGATAGGTGCATGCCTGGAGGAAGGACGGCAGCTTGGAGTCATCGTATGTAACACCCCAAGAGTGATGGGTCCCATTTTGTAATATATCCAACCTTGGTCATGATCTAATTCCATGTGGGTTCCATCATTTTGGCTTCATCTTGTTGCTTTGTTGTTTCATTTTTTGCATGCCATGACCATATGAGTGGATTGTTTTATCTGCATCATATTATTCCAATGAGTCACCCATGTTGTTGCTATGATCATCATTATTGTTGATTGCATTTAGTTTGAGCTTGTTCTTGTGTGTAACCCCATCTTCATTTTAGCCTATGTTTCGGCATCTCCTCCATCCCAACATAAATCCCTCTCCATGCAAACGCCCTTGCTCATCTTCTTTCTTTCAGTTCTATAGCCATTTATTAAAGTGACATTTTTCCTATCTAGAAAAATGTTCATTCTTTTCCTATAAGTCTTCCACCATGCCTTATTGTAACATCCCAAATTTTCAATTTGGAATGTACAATAGATCATCATTGCATATCATATTTTATTGCATTTTGGGTTGATCCTAGAAATTCTACGCAACTCAAGGACCCACGCAGAGAGTTGGGGATTTCGTTATTTTCATATTTGAGTTTTCTCAAATTTTGGAAAGAGGATCGTTTGATTTTAATTATTTTTATCTCCTAATATTTCCAATATGAAAATGAAAGAGAGAGGATAAAATGACTTCCCCAAAATAAAGAAATATTGGAGGTTAAATATAAAAATCAAATAAGAATTTTATTCGGAGTTTTATTGCTATTTTATTTGAATTAGGAAAAAATGTGTTTTTCAAAAATTGCATTAGAGGCCCAATTAAATGTTCGCTATATCCGCTATATTTTTAGAGGACGTGGAAAATTTATTTCAGGATTTTTGGAGTCTGTTTAGTATTTCTTTTCTTTGTTTTTCTACGCGCAGAATTATTTAAAAAAAAGGAACCGACTTAGCCGGGTCGTACCCGACTCGGACTTCTCCGGCCGGCCCTTTTAAAAGGCCTGCCCCGAGACCCTGCCAACCCAGTCGCCCGCCCCCGCTAACCCTAGTCGCCACCGCCTCAAACCGCGCATCGTGCCTCTGCCAGCCATCGCCGGCTCCCACCGCGACGCTGCCGTCCCTCGGAGCCGCCGCCGCCTGCCGACCCCGCCGCCGCCCG